>NC_135173.1:58700250-58797750 GCF_041146795.1 Maylandia zebra | reverse complement strand
TGCTTTTTTTTCCAATTATTTTTTAAAAGTCAGGTCAAGGCTCCAAAATCCCAAAGGCGATATAAGGGTGGCGGCTCACAGTTTTTGTTTGCTGGATTCTTTTAGTTCAGCTGGGTGTCTTTCCTTTTGTTATATTGCTTTAAGAGTTCAAAATGTGTTAATTACATTAATAAAATGTAATTTTCTCTGTAGCACTTCATGGATTTCATAAGCAACACACCTTAGTTGTTCACACAAAGCATAAAGGTAAAAAACAATATATACAGTGTTATCTTCATTTTAGATGTCAAAAAGTATTTGCGGCTCCCAGTGTTTTCTTTTGCGTGGAAACCCGGTCCAAATGGCTCTTTGGGTGTTAAAGGTTGCAGACCCCTGACCCAGACCATAATTATGGGGACCCCACCCTAGAGTCAGGCATAGGGGAGGGGCTCACTTGAGAGCACCTGGTGCCTTAACCTATGGAGCCTGCCCAGGCTCAGCCTGAATGAGTCACATAGGCCAGTCCTACCATAGGCCCACCAACTGATCTGTGGCTGGAACAATAGGGGTCTGCTGTTTTTTTCGTTTCTGCTTTTTCATTTTAACCTGTTTTGGTCCCTGGATGCTTAAACTTGCATGGCTTTGAACACTTCACTGTCTCTAAAAAGCCTGGAGTAGAGGATTGGGGAGAGGAAGGTCAGGCCATCTCTGGTTAAACAGCTGATCCAGGTAATCATTACAAATTGGATGGATGGATAGATGGATCAACGGAGTATAATGGTACTAAAAAAAGCATCTACAGTACTAAAAAGACATGTTAACATAGAAGTAAAAGAAGAGCTGTGCTTATCACTGTACAGTGATAAGCACAGCATCGTCACCTTAGATTAAGAAGGCTCTTGGATTTATTTTCCTAGTTGGTTGGGAAATTTGTTTGTGAAGTTTCCATATTGTTACCCTGACTTTCTCCCAAGTCTGAAGATCTGTATACTTACAGGTTTTTTTGTTTGTTTGTTTTTTACAACCGTAATGCATTTTACTGGTATACATTTCATTTCTTTAGAGATATTTAACCACCATTAGATAACATCTCTGGAGTAGGTTGCACTCACAGGGATAATTTTCTATGGAAGAGAAGTCATATGATCTGTGGAACACCCATTTGTGATTGGTCAGATGCTTCCCACACCACCCCTTTCACCCTTGAGTTGATAACAACCCTCAACAACATATGACCACTTATCCTTGTCACCAATTTTCCACCCCAATAATTGAAAGATATCCTGGGTATGTTGAACTTACTTTAGATCCCAGGTTTCATAAGCCCGTACCAACAACATAACATCGTTTTGTTTCCCTAATCGTACTAATTGTACAAATGTCCCTATCCAAGAACCTATCCAAATGTACAGCTTTAAAAGTAGCTATGCACAGACATGCCCACAATTACTGAAAGAGAAAAGGAATAAGAAAGGCTTGTTGATGAACCAAACAGTGCAAAGTCAATCAGGGAAATGCATACAGAGGCGACCACTCAAAAGGGACCGAGAAGAAAAAGCTGTCAGGAAACCCAGAGATGGACTCATTGTCGTATTGGAGCTCATCTCCAGACGAATCCTCAGACAGAAAGACTGTGTAGTGACGAGTAGGACGGACAGGGCTACAGTGACAAGAGGAAAGACAACAGAAAATACACAGTTCATTACACAGGGGGCAGAAAGCAAGAGGCACATTAAGAAGAGAAATTAGAAGAATTAGAAGTTTTCTAGTTGATTATTGATTTGAATGGGCAAAGAGTTTGTTGAAAAAGAAAATAATCCAAATTTTTGGCACTCCTTCAAGTAAATCCTTAATTTTTTCTCATTTCCAATGATGCAAATCTTGTTCCTGTAATGGTGCACACAGCTTCTGTCCTATTGCTCCATCTTTATGATGTCAAAAAGGGGGGATGTACTTATATAGGCATCACAGAAGTCCCTTCCACCTAATGTTCAAAATATCTGTTTACACAGTGTAGCCAATCAGAAGAAAGGTGGTTTAAAACAGTTTATTTCAGACATAGGGGCTAAAGGGCTGCACCAACGCCCATCACAAAATGTATTGATTTGTCTGAATTGTGAGTGATGCACCAAGAGGCAATTGAAGGGAGTCTGATTTGTGTCTAACTCAGTACAGCAGTACAGAACAACTGTTTCACCATCATCAATATCTTTCAGTGGTACCAAACAAACATTCCAATTATACTCTTAGTCGAGTCGCTTTTGACCAGGATATGTTGTTCAATGCGCCATGTTAGACAAATATGTAGGACTGCTTTCTTCAATTTGTGTAATCTCTCTAAAATTAGAAATATCCTGTTAACTTAAAGTCCTCATGGTACCCTATTATCCCAATAGAGCACTTGGTTGTCAGGCTGAAGGTTTACCTGTGGCTCTTAGGATATTTAAAAGTAGAATGGGAGGGAGAGCCTTCCGGTTGCAGGTCCTTCTTCTGTGGAACCAGCTCCCAGCTTGGATTAGGGACACAGACACTCTCTACTTTTAACATTAGATTTAAGACTTTTCTGTTTTGACAAAGCTTATAGTTAGGGTTGGATCAGGAGGCCTTGAACCCACCCTTAGTTATGAGTTATTATTAATGTCTGGCTCTCTTTCACAGCATGTCTTTTGTCTCGTCTATCTCCATTTACCCCCACCGGTCGTGGCAGGTGGATGCTGAGATTATATTATCAGTTTATATGTGGATTATATATGGAGACCCATTTTAATATGATGAACTTAGAAGTGTCCAGGTATGTTGATTGTAGATATTAACAAGGTTAAAGAAACCCCCATGTTTTTTGAATCCTTTAGGCCCACAATTTATCCACTGCCTTTTCCAACAAGGGAACATTAACCTTATCTCTTGACTGAACAAACTCAAAAACAGTGGAATTTGCTGTTTATAAATAAAGTATGCTTACTGGTCAATGCTGCTTTCCAGACTCAGATTGCTGCTTGGTCTTTTCAACAGCACTGGTGGCCGAGCCTGTGGACATGACGAAATAGGAGAGAAAGGAGAAATTTTAATGTCAGAAATACAAATAATGTACCACTATCTAAAGAAAGATAGATATAGATTGTTATACATATATTGTGTATAACAATACAGTGGCTTGCAAAAGTATTTGGCCCCCTTGAACTTTTCCACATTTTGTCACATTACAGCCACAAACATGAATCAATTTTATTGGAATTCCACGTGAAAGACCAATACAAAGTAGTGTACATGAGAAGTGTAACGAAAATCCTACATGATTCCAAACATTTTTTACAAATAAATAACTGAAAAGTGGAGTGTGCGTAACTACTCAGCCCTCTGAGTCAATACTTTGTAGAACCACCTTTTGCTGCAATTACAGCTGCCAGTCTTTTAGGGTCTGTCTCTACCAGCTTTGCACATCTAGAGACTGAAATCTTTGCCCATTCTTCTTTGCAAAACAGCTCCAGCTCAGTCAGATTAGATGGACAGCGTTTGTGAACAGCAGTTTTCAGATCTTGCCACAGATTCTCGATTGGATTTAGATCTGGACTTTGACTGGGCCGTTCTAACACATGGATATGTTTTGTTTTAAACCATTCCATTGTTGCCCTGGCTTTATGTTTAGGGTCGTTGTCCTGCTGGAAGGTGAACCTACGCCCCAGTCTCAAGTCTTTTGCAGACTCCAAGAGGTTTTCTTCCAAGATTGCCCTGTATTTGGCTCCATCTATTTTCCCCATCAACTCTGACCAGCTTCCCTGTCCCTGCTGAAGAGAAGCACCCCCAGAGCATGATGCTGCCACACCATATTTGACAGTGGTGTGTTCAGAGTGATGTGCAGTGTTAGTTTTCCGCCACACATAGCGTTTTGCATTTTGGTCTCATCTGACCAGAGCACCTTCATCCACATGTTTGCTGTGTCCCCCACATGGCTTGTGGCAAACTGCAAACGGGACTTCTTATGGTTTTCTGTTAACAATGGCTTTCTTCTTGCCACTCTTCCATAAAGGCCAACTTTGTGCAGTGCACGACTAATAGTTGTCCTATGGACAGATTCCCCCACCTGAGCTGTAGATCTCTGCAGCTCGTCCAGAGTCACCATGGGCCTCTTGGCTGCATTTCTGATCAGCGCTCTCCTTGTTCGGCCTGTGAGTTTAGGTGGACGGCCTTGTCTTGGTAGGTTTACAGTTGTGCCATACTCCTTCCATTTCTGAATGATCGCTTGAACAGTGCTCCGTGGGATGTTCAAGGCTTGGGAAATCTTTTTGTAGCCTAAGCCTGCTTTAAATTTCTCAATACCTTTATCCCTGACCTGTCTGGTGTCTAAATCCAATCGAGAATCTGTGGCAAGATCTGAAAACTGCTGTTCACAAACGCTGTCCATCTAATCTGACTGAGCTGGAGCTGATTTGCAAAGAAGAATGGGCAAGAATTTCAGTCGCTAGATGTGCAAAGCTGGTAGAGACAGACCCTAAAAGACTGGCAGCTGTAATTGCAGCAAAAGGTGGTTCTACAAAGTATTGACTCAGGGGGCTGAGTAAATACGCACACCCCACTTTTCAGTTATTTATTTGTAAAAAATGTTTGGAATTATGTATGATTTTCGTTACACTTCTCACGTGTACACCACTTTGTATTTGTCTTTCACGTGGAATTCCAATTAAAATTGATTCATGTTTGTGGCTGTAATGTGACAAAATGTGGAAAAGTTCAAGGGGGCCGAATACTTTTGCAAGCCACTGTGTATGTGTGTATATATATATATATATGTATGTATGTGTGTGCATATATACAGTGGTCCCTCGCTATAACGCGGTTCACCTTTCGCGGCCTCGCTGTTTCGCGGAACAACTCTTTCCAATAGCTTTAGCTCATAGCTCATTATCTTTTCCACTCTATAGTTACTACAGCTCCGCCCATTACCTTTGTTCTGTTTTATGTCATGTTTTCCAGTCACTGTGTATTTATATACCACTCTGTATTTAATATTAGTTACTATTAATCTCTGGCTATCTTCCACAATGTGTCCTTGTCCTACCTTTCTCCCTTTACATTTTTTCCTCACTGACCAAAGTTCTTGCTCACAGGGGGGTCATCTGATTATTGGGATTTTCTGTTTTTTCTCTGTATTATTGTAGGGTCTTTAACGTACAATGTAAAGCACCTTAAGGCAACTGCTGTTGTGATTTTGCCCTATATAAATAAAACTGAAACTGAACTGAATTCTTGAAAACTGGGACCAGTACACTTCTTCTCTGCTCTTCAGACTTCCTTTCACTTTGAGTTAATCAATCTGGTTAGTCCATTGCCCTCTCTTCTATACAACTCCATACTTCACAGGACTTTTTTTTCCTGTGCCCAAGTGCTTTCAAACATTCACATACAGACTCAGACTAATGGATCCATCAGAGGCAATCCTTAGTAGATCCCTGATTCCATCATTCAAACACCCATAAGCTGTTTCTTAGATATTTGCAATGAATAGCTGTACAGGTGTACCTAATAATACAGCCCATGATTGTATATAGTTTAAAAAAATAATTACACACGTCAGCTTATCTACTCTGGAACGTAAATATATAGATAGTGCTTTGCGAGCACATTTTAATCTTTTTTTTCCAAATTTAAATAATTACAATATACAATATCAGTCTCATATTTTTGTACTGGGAGATGCAATCAAACATAATGCTACAAACAGAATAATGCTATTTTAACACACCACATTTAAATCCCCCTTTGACATAGCATTTCAGGTGTGCTATGACATAAGTGTTTCATATGAAACGTTTTTAGCGTTTTTACATTGTCACATCCTTTTTGCCCACCTGTCCCAAGTGCATAGTGACTGGCCGACTGTCTTCCCAGTTTTGCAGTGACCTGTTGCTTCTAGCTGCACCAGTGGAGGTGGAAAATCCTGCTGTGCTGTCATCATCAGTCACTGCTGACCCCTCAGTGGAGAGTCCATTCTCTGCTTGCTCCTGCAGTGGTGGGGGGGGACACAGGAAAAAGAAAAGTTAACAAAGGTGAAAGTAGTGATGGCAGAGAAGGAAAAGAAGGACAGAGGCTGCATGCTGTGGCTGGAAGGCCATAGGGTCAAAAATGACAGATTAGGGAAGCCATCATTATAATTCATGATTAAAACTCCCAAATGATTCAGAGCAGGAAAACAAATCAATACCTTTTGCTTCAACCGACTCTTGACTTCTCTGATCCTCATTTTTGCATGGTCCTTGGCCTGTTGAGCACATAAGCACACATAGGTCATTGCCATTGTGAATGTATTTACATCTTCTTATGATTCTTACATTTCAAAGGAAAGTTGAGGCAAGTCTCATCTACACAGTGAAACTACGTAAATAAGAATAAAGGTGCAGAGTATCACCCACGTCGACACCTCATGCTCACAGATCCTTTATACTTTTCAGAGGAGCTCTGTTAATTAAACCTTGAAACAATATAGCTTTGTAACACACAAGGTTTGTTGCTGATATGGTTGATCACCATGTTAGCTCATATTGTAACACAGGGGATTAATATTAACAGCTGATACATGGAAGAAATTTCAAAAGTCACTAAAGTGCTCACAAATTTATAAACTGTCTTCATAGCTGGGTTTGCTTTGGTCTTCACTGTGTTGAAGATGGCTCCACCACCTTTCTGCAAAACAAACAAAATTGTTATATATTTATATATATTACGATTAATTTTTAGTTGAACCAGTATCATCAAAGTTCTCAAACTCCAATCAAAATCCTTAAAACCAGTTGAAACATTAAATTAACATTAGCCCATCAAAGTTTCTGTCTCAAAAAGGAGAGGCGGGTGTCTACTAATCTGAAGGTCAATGGTTCAATCCCAGGCACCTGTGGTCTGCATGTTGAAGTATCCTTGGGCAAGATATCAAAAAATCAGATTCCCCTGATGCACACTTGAGTGTATGAATGTTAGGTTAAAAGTACTTAGGAACAGAAAATAATTTGCTTATATGAAAGTACGGGTGAATGAGTCTTATGGTAAGAAAGCACTTTGACTCCTCAAATAGAGTAGAAAAGTGCTATATAGGTACTAATCCATTTACCATTTTGTTAGCAGTGATTTAACCAACATGGAAAAAACAAGGGAAATGGTGTCTTTCCCAGTTTGCAACAATTTTTAATCTTTTATTCAGAGTGTTATCAGTGTCATTCTGCATTATGTGATACCCCACATACAAGAAACCTGTTAAAGCCTCTTAAAAATGTTACTCATGGAAATAACTGGTGATATGAAATAACTATTGAAACGTCACCAATTTTCTTTCTTTCTTTCCATAGATTTTCAATTGGTCAGGTAATTGGTTGGGCCATTCTAGCAGCCTTGTTTTCTTTCTCTGAAACCAACTGAGAATTTCCTTGGCTGTGTTTGGGACCATTGTCTTGCTGAAACGTCCACCTTAATTTCATCTTGGTATATGGTATTGGTATATTGGTATTTCGTTATCTTGGTATATGCAGCTGATTTTTAATCAAGAATGAACCAGTCATTTGTTTCATTTATCCTTCCTTAAATTATATGAAGTGTGCCATAATGAAAAACAGTCCCATGCCATGATGTTCCCACATCCATCATCAACCTTTTGACTTCAAAATATGGTGTGTATTATGGCAAAAACATTCAATTTTGTTCTCATATGAGATGTTTCTTGTGTGACACCTTGGTAATGAGACATCTTTTTTTATAACCCATCAGTTAGGACAAAAACAGCTGATATTATTTTGCACTAAGTGGCAGGTTTTTAACTACTGATGAATTTCAGCTGGTGTCATGATTTTGTTTTCACCTCCCTTTCGTCACCTGCTTGGTTCTTTTTCCCTGCGTTATTTCGTATTATTACACAATTTATGGACATTGTGTAATAATCTATGATTTGATTTCTTTGCATGTGTGGATTGAATGGATAGCTACCAACATCTGGTGAGAATTTTATGCCAACAGCATCTTTAGAAATATATTTATTTAGAAAATTGGTGATGTGTTCAATACTTATTATACCTGTTGTATTTTTATTTTTATATATTAGCACCTACAATTATATAAAGCACTGAAACACATAGAACAAAGTGAGTCGAATAAAGGAGTGAATGCAACATAACATTGTCTATTTGCAGAATCAGACAACACGATGTGTTTATACACATCCGCATTTAATCATTAAGTATTATTAATCTCCGGCTCTCTTCCACAGCATGTCTCTGTCCTGTCTTCATCATCTCACCCCCAAGTGGTCTTGGCAGATGGCCACCCCTCCCTGAGCCTGGTTCTGCTGAAGATCTCTTCCTGTTAAAGGGGAGTTTTTCTTTCCCACTGTCACCAAAGTGCTTGCTCGAGGGGGAGGGTTCTAATTGTTGAGTTTCTCTCAGTTTTCTCTGTATTATTGTAGGGTCTTTGCCTTATAATATAAAACACCTTGAGGCCACTGGTGTCGTGAATTGATGCTATATAAATAAAAGTGAACTGACTTGAAAACTTGGTTATCCAATATGACAATGATCCCAAGTACACCACCAAATCTACAACGGCATGACTGTAAAAGGAAAGAATGAAGTTGCTGCACTAGTCAAAGTCCAGGCCTCAACCTGACTAAAGCACTCTGTGTAAATAAAACCTGGAATGTTGCACAAAGAAATGGGCACAAATTCCAAAAGAGAGAGGCTGAAAAATTTATACAGAAAACAATTATTTCAAGTTACTGCTAAAAGTGGCTATGCAAGTTATTGAATCATGGGATATATATAGTGTTTTTCACACGTTTCGACAGAGATTTGTGCTGGTGTGTGAGACCATGACCTAACAGCATAGCAGATAACTGAAACAATATTTCAAAAATTGATACAATTGCCAAAAAAACCTACATGTTCAACCCTCTGGAGCCATTTATTTTTAAAATTAATTCCATTAGATGCTGAATTTTCAAAATTTCCATGATTTCTATCTTAGCAAACAGCTGTTGTCAACAGATGGGTAAAATTTTACTCTTGATTTATATGCTTTTGACTATAAGTAAAATATATAATTTAAAAACTTCCTGAATGCTTCTTTTTCCTTCTAACAAAACAAGATAATTGAGATGACATATGTTTACATGTTTCAATAATATCTACAGCTGCAGAGTGCAGTGCAGGTTGAGGGATTACCCTCTTAACCCCTTTGATTTTATGGATACAACTTGGTTAAGAAACTAATCTTAGTATTCAGATGTGCTTACCTTTACAGTGAACAACCACTGGTGGTAGGTTTTGTCACTGCCTGTGGGGGAGAAACAAAAATACACAGCATCAAGCAGGTGGAATACTGGATACTAGATGAGGAAATTTCATATCCTATTACAGAGCATAAATAGTATTCCAGTGTGAATACTGACCTGCATATTCACTCATGTTGATCTCCTCCTCAAAGATGTCACTAAAACCTTCGCCTGAGTTCAGCAGGTCTAAGCGGCCGTCAATGAACTGCAGGTCAAACCAAAACACATGAGCCAGCAAAAGGAAGCTTGTGTGTGTGCGTGTGGCCTTTTATAGTAAAATGTATTTATTTTTATTTTATCTTTACACTTTCACAGTGAAGACATTGTGCCAGTACAGGTAAAGGTTAGTAGGCTAATGTTTAGTGTTAGGCACAGAGACACAGTGAGGGGTGTAAGCATATAAATACCTGTTTGAATAACTGCAGCTGAATGGCATTCTGAAGGAACTGTCTCATGGCACTCGACCGATGGTTTAGAAAGGTTTCTTCATTAAATGTTATACGTTCTTCCTAAAATGCAGAAAAAAATACCAACTGTCACAGTACTTTATAATAGTGTATAACTCAGGGATGTGAAAAAAAAAGTTTCACATGATGCCATAATCACATTGTTTTCTTTTTCACATCACTGCAGTTATAAAGTAGTGTCTTACATAAAGGAGCAAAGAAACCAAATTTAGTCCATCCTATGGTGACTGACATCTGACATTCCTTTCGAGCTCAGCCCCTCAGGGTTTAAATGCTTGGAATTAATACTACACGTACTTTGCCTTCACAGTTTTCTGAAAATTAGAGCCCCCTGCTATCCCTTTGTCACCAATAGGCAGGACTAATGTTATCAAAATGAATGTGCTACCCAGGTTTCTCTTTTTATGTCAGGGGAAATAGTATTCCCCTATTTCTGTCCAAACAGTTTTTTAAGTCCTCAGACCAGATGGTTTCTTCTTTTCTGTGGAAGGGCTCTCTCTATTGCAAAAGTTCACCTCTAATGGGGATCTTTCCCTACCAAAATTTTTGATGTATTACTGGTCTTACTTAAACTTAAACGTAAATTCACTTACTGCCTAAATTCACCAGATCTGATTTGGTGTAAACTTGAAATTCAATTTTCCCACCTTTTTCACCCACCTCTCTTATCTATTATTAAACTTCTTCTAAATCTTCTGTTACTTTAAATCCCATAGTGCTCTCTACACTTAAGATTTGGTCTCAGTTTAGATCTCATTATAAATTCATATCTTCCTCTAGCAGAATACTGTTGTTAAGAAATCGTCATTTCCCCCTGCCACCACCTATGCCGCTTACTTGATCTGGCATAAAAGAGGCATAAAAACCATGCAAGCCCTTCACAAAGAGAATGTCTTTCTTAGCTTTTCAGAGTTGTCCCCAAAATTTAACCTGCCTCCTTCTCACTTGTTTCTCTGCTTTTAAATTAGACACTGTATTTCATCACTGTTTCCAAATTTTCCAAATTCTCCCTGCTGACCCACCATGTGTTGACCTTCTGGTTCTTAGGCCTAATCAGAAATTAACTCTATCTAATATATATCATACACTTATGGCGACTGAATCTGACTCATCAAGTAAAATCCAAACTGCATGGGAGCGTCAATTAGGTGCTGAAGTGTTTGAATCATGGTGGGATAACATGATTCTCGCCATACTTTCAAGTACACCATGTGCTATGTTATGGCTTGTACAGTTTGAAGTTTTAAACAGTCAATTTTCCAAATTCCCATTTATCTAAAATCTTTCCTTCAGTTCTAGATCAGTGTGACAGATGTCAAACCTCACATTGTAACCTAAGTCATATGTTTTTCTTCTATCCAAGTTTGCACAGATTCTGGAGTGATTTCTTTTCTGTACTTTCAGGACTTTTTGAAATCCAGATCAGAAAAGACCCTCTAATTGCCATATTTGGAGTTACAATGACACCTCTTAACTAGGGGTGCAACGATACACAAAATTCACGGTTCGGTTCGATACTTTGGTGTCACGGTTCGATATTTTTTCGATACAAAAAAATGTTCATGCATTTTTAATTTGTCATTTATTAAAATTATAAATATATATTTTAACTCAAAAGTACAGTTTTTAAATTTAACCCTAACCCTTGTGCGTGTTTTTTATTTTGACAGCGAATGCGCACCTGCGGACCACTTATGTGCAGCCCTGGTTATTTAGCTCATCATATCGCAGCCACAGAAATTCTTTTGTCCATGAAACCATAAAGCTGCACTTTCTTTTTGCCTTATAGTCTGATTTGTCATAACTTCTCCGTTTTGTGGTAAGCTTTTCTTTGACTGTCACTTCTTCACCCTGACCTGTCTTATTTGGCTCAGCAGAACTGAAATGCTTTTACACGCTCACTCACATAAGCTCAGCGATTCTCTGCGCGATCAACCTCTCACATGTTTAAGCTGCGGGAGATTTCACTTGTCATGTTTGCATAGTAAGCTAACGATTAATAAGACGATGTCAGAGGAATTGGTGCACAAATTATCATCACTCACAGATCAGTGCTGTCGCTCTCTATACACAGTTCGCACGATTGCAAAGTGAAAGCAAAAAAACAAGCGCAAATTCAAACGCGACTTCAATATGTCACATATTGACAGTGGCTCACCGATGCCAATGACATAATTACCCAGCTACATTTCTGAAAGAATGCAAAAGCATTGACATATATTTTTCCTACAATAGCCCGACGGGCAGGGAAGAGAAAGATTTTGGTAGCCCGACTGAAAAAAATCGCTAGCTCCAGGACGTCGGGCTAGCGATATTGCAAGCCCTGTATCTGATTGAGGAATCACTCATCTTTGGAAAAGAGAGTTTATTACAGAGAAATGGCTCTTTCCAAAATAAAAGCTATACTATCCGCTTCTTCTGGGCTATATTCTCAGCAGCATAAGGAGAATCATGTGCTAACAGCTGTCTAAATGACTCGGCTAAAGTTAGTAGCATGCTTGCTTTTTTTTGTCTGCTTCCACTTGTCTTTGCACTAGGATGATGTCGGCGTAAATGTGCAGTCATATTCGTTGTGTTCCCACTAGTGCTTTCAGGTTAATCTCGTTGAAATGACCTTAACGCCACAACACGGCAAATCTCCGTTAACGAGCTACCGCCGATCACTCCGTGCATGGGGCTAGACGGCCAACACGTTAACGAGCTAACTGCGCTAACACACTAGTTCAGCATTGCATGGCACATCCAACATACTGTTTTACTTTAGTCCATGACTCGCTTACCTTCAGGGTCATACGTCACATGAAAACCAAAATAATTCCAAACGCCAGATCTGAATGAGGTTCAATTTGCCTGTTGCAAGTAGAGCTTAACTTCTGTCTCGCTAGCTTGCCCTGTGCTCTTCCTTCTGACTATGCTGTCTGTGTTGAGCGCTCAGTGGATCTGCGCTCGACAGTGCAGCCTAGGCGGAGTAGTCGAACACAGATTCACTGAGCGCTCAACACAGACAGCATCGTCAGAAGGAAAATTGATAAAAGAAATTACAAATGTTGTATTGTTCGATACATATGCGTACCGAACCGAAAGCACTGTATCGAACGGTTCAATATCGATACGAATATCGTTGCACCCCTACTCTTAACCTATCCCCCAGCAAACTGAGATCTTGGTTTTCTTTTCCCTTCTTGCTAGATGCTGTGACTAAGTTGAAAAGATTTGATATTTATTATTATTTGATTTAGTCACAGCACCCCTCCCTTTTTTTTTTTTTTTGCTTTCTGTTCTTGTGTTCGTATGACGTTTTGCATATTTTAATATGCTTGGAGAAATCTAATCACATATAAGATGTATATAATGTGTACAAGCTTGTATAACATCTTGACAAAAAATAAAAGAAAAATAAAATCTGAAGTTAAAGTTAGGTAAATGATGACCATAGACACTATAAAACAATTATATTTTATATCAAACTTCTATACTGTCTATGATGATGAGGACTTTCGTTCTTCCGCCTCATTTTTTTTTAAATAATTATCATGAGTACCACATGTTCATATTCCTCAGTCCACTGGGTTAAAATGGAGACTGCACTTTATCTACTTGTAGCCACAGTGAATTGTGGTAATAGAGCACAATAGATGATGGCTTCAACAGATCAGCACTTCCTGCCTCACACCCAAAGCAGACATGCTGACTGCAATTTGCAGTGCACCGTCCAGTTTGGTAAGCAACGGCTTTCATTTGATTTAATACGTGCAAGAAATACCTTGAACATTGACCTTACTTGAATGGTCCTGTTACTTAAACTAACAGTTTAGATTGCAGCAGTTTGAGTGCTTCACATATTATATCTTTGCTCCATTCATGGGTGTGATCTAGTTCGTGCACTGACCGACTCAATCTGCAGCGCACTCCTGTAGCTGCTGAACAGAGCTGCCTGACTCTTGAGGAAGGCTCGAGCCACACAGTCTCCTGTTGTTGCTGAAACCTTCTTCAGTCGACTTTTCAAAGCAGAAACCTTAAGGTATAAAATTTAGTTATTAGAAAACACTTTCAACCTGGAATGGTTGCTCAATTTTTATAAAACTGTTTCTCAACAGGATAGCAGTCCTATAGTTCCTTACCACATCATTGGGAAGGCTTTGGAGGTCATCATAGGGGCTTTCAAGCATGTTTGTATCTACATTAAGGACCACCACATCATCCAGAGCCATCCCTCGAACTTTCTACATGCAGTAGAGAGAAGACATGGCATAATACCAAGTGTCAAAATACACAAAGATTTCTGTATAGACGCCAAACGTTCAAACAACTAGTTCATACCAGAGAAAGAATGACTGAAAACAATTAACTTTTTCTACTAAATGCCAGTTGAACACACCTACCTCCATTAGGCTGGAGTGGACTCCAATGAGGTAAGGCATCGGGGCACTGGGGGGGAAAAAAGCCACACATAGCTATAAATGAGCTAATAGCTTGGTTGTGTAATCTTAACACTGGTTTTCAGTCTAGTTGGCAGGCACTTCCACAACCTATTAAGATATTTTTTCTCATTCAACTCCAGAAACAGTGTGCAAGAGATGCTGCAATTATTTTGCTGATTGCAAGATCATTCAAATTTATCAAGACAAAAGGTAAACATTGACGAAATTAATTATTCGATTAAAAAAAGGAGTCAGACCAAAAACATGAAGGTGTCTTATTGAAATATGAACTATACTTTACATATAAATTATATTCTGCAGATCGCATTTGAGTGTGCCTTGGCACCATGTGTTTTACCATGTAGAGAATCTGGAGTGTAGATGATGCCCAGTACACTCACCAACAGTAGTCTAACAGATGCTGAGGCAAGACAGGGATGTAAACATGTTGCCAGTGCATTGGAAATAACATGGCTGCAGACCCATGGACACAAGCTGTTAACTGTGAACACCCAAAGAGATGTTTTGTTTTTTAGACAATATGCAAACTGCACCAGAAAAACTGATTCCAAAGTGACCATATAGACCAAAGTGCTGGTCTAGATGGGAAGTAACCAACACAAAATTAAACTATGGTCCCATTAACTTCCAGAAAGATAGAATAGGGTCTAGGATGAGTGCGCTGTGAAGACGATACCCTAGGGCAGACCTTCCCAAAGTGTGGGGCCCGCCCCCTAGAGGGGGCGCAGAGCCATTGCGGGGGGGGGGGGGGGGGGGGGGGGGGGGTATGAAAAGGGGAAAAAAAACAAAAAAAAACAATGCTTGGACACTGCTAGCATGGGGCTCCCACACAAACGCAAAGCGGGAGGTGAAGCAAACCAACTTCCTTCCGACCCAAAGACTAGAAAATATGGTGAAGCATATCTTCTCTTTGGTTTCACCTGCACAAGTGCTGAGGTAGGTCTCCCCTGCAGAATTGGTTTCCCCTGCATCGGGAGCTGGGCTCTCCAAATCACGGACAAACAGTATCCCACATTCTTGATTTTTAGTTCACAAACACTTCTTGCAATGACTAACTACTCCTGACATTTTGGAGAGGTTAGCTCTTTATACAGAAAAGTTACAGCGGGATACAAATAATATCACGCTGATCCTACCACGATTTGTTCCCCCTGTCTAAATCACGGACAAGCAGTATCCCACATTTTTTGATGTTTTTAAACCCATTTTGCACAGAGAGGCATTTTTTGAAAAATGTATTGACAGCAATGTTGAATATTATTACACAGGAAAAAACAACTACACGTAAAATAAGCACATCGTGACGCCTCTGCCTTTCTAAATGGAGGGACAGTAACTGTGTGTGTATGTAAGCGTGTAAAACCTGCAGACAGTCAGATTAACAGTATTTTGTCTCTATCTGCCATTCTGCAATTCATCTCATGTAAACAATAACGTGGAGCACAGCTGACATGAAAAAAGGCACAAACCTTTGACGTTGCGTGACCAGCTCTGTATTCCTCGTCCACACGTAAACGCAAAAAAGGAGTTTTAAAAAAATCTCAGTTTTCGGTGATTAAAAACGCCGTTTACGTGTGGACGAAACAGCTGCGTTTTCAAAAATACCCGTGTAGGTGCGGACGCAGCGTAAAAAAGTTAGTAGTTTATTTTCTTACTACCTGTAATTTATTGCAGATTACTTGTATTTGCTTAATTGTTTACTAAATGTTTGAGGTGTAAAATAAACCGCAATGGAGCAAAATATGGGTGTGTGTGGTTGGAGGATGTGTGTGTGTGTGTGCGTTGGGGGGGGCTTTGTAAAACAAAGGGGGGCCCAGCAAAAAAAGTTTGGGAACCACTGCCCTAGGGTACAGTATCAATCCGTTTTACATTCAGACAGCAACTGTGAAAATACAGTTCAAGTCTTCAGAACTTCAGACTGAAGCCTTGAAATTTTCAGACCTATAATATAGAGACATATTAAAGACTCAGGCTGTAATCTCCAAGTTAATTGTTTTGGTCAATGTGGTTTCATATGTCCTCAATGGACAATTAGGTTTATTTTTATAAAGATGAATTCACAACCTGTCCACTGTTTACTACACTTTTTATCCAGTGATAAATAGGATACCTCTGAATTGTAAAAACAGTCAAGAAAGATTAAGTTCTTGTTCTGTCTATTTGAGGGTTAAAAAATGCTCAAATACTCACTTAAACCACCACTCTCTACTTTGAGGGACTGTAAAACTACGAGATTAAAATTTGGTATAGGGTCTTTAAATATGTTCAATTTATTGTACAAAGAATTTAAAACAAACAAACAGTTAATTCAGAACTGGGTTGGGTGGAAACATTTTCGGAGGTGGAGCAAAGGAGAATAGTGATTTTGTTTTCCTTGATAGCTACCTATATCTTTCATTCAGGTAGTTGGAACAACAGGGATGTGGTTGAAAATTAAAAATAGGAAAACAAATGGAAAAATGTCAAAATCTATATTACAGCTACATTAAAGGTGGCTGGATGTCAAAGGGAAACAAAAAAGCAAAACTGAAAGTGAAATAAACAAAATAAAACCAAAGAGATCTTCATTGGCTTTTGCATTTGATCATATAGCACATTATTTTCCATCGTTCAGTAACAACACTTGCCTGTTTACTACCAGTGTTCTAAATATGGGGTGAAATGATATCTGTGGCCACTTTAAGGGAATTGTTTCAAAATGACAGTTTAAAGAAAATCTCTTCATGGTCATTAACAAATTGACAAATTACTGAAATATTCAAGGCCCAACAAATTTCAAATTTCCCACGTGTGGGACTAATAAAGGTTATCTTATCTTATCAAACTGGCAGAGCATTAACAGAGAGAAGAAAGAGGAAGTGGACTCTACTTACAGTGCTAAGTTTGCTACAGCAGATGAGGATTCGACGTTCATAAAGCATACTAGCATACAGATGAAGCATGTTATTGACATCTACTGCTACAAAGTACTCTGTTAGGTTTCTCTGCAAGGATCAAACAAAATAAGAGAAAAAACAAGAGTTAGTTGTGACAGTAAAGACCAGTGAGAATCACAATGTCAACCTGTGAAACTCCATATTGTGCATTTCATTTGATAAATGCAGTGCAATATGGCAGTCATGTTAACTGCACAATGTACATATGTTTTGGCACATTATTTATGCACTCCCTATAGCACTCCCAATCGAAGTTACAGTAGCTGATCTGGACTAGAAACAATCTAATCCAATGATTTTTTTTTGTCATTTTCATTACAAGCGGGACATAGTTGATGACTTTTTAAATTGGCTTGAAGACAGAAGGTACTGCTTCGATGTGACCAAAAACTTGTCTTTCCCAGAAACACAACACTCAGGACCTATGGGAGAAATTGGTAACAGTAATAATGTGTAACAGTTAACTGCCAAGTAATAACTTAATCTAGTGCAAAGTCAGCAACCTTTTAAAAAAACCCAAAAAAAACAAAAAACAGTTTGAGTCTATACATTTAGTTTTATGTCCCAGTGATCAATGAAATTCAAATTCTTTCATGTTGGGTAGTTATTTTGACATAAGCTGTCAAGAGGTGAGACTTTGGGTTTACAGGATCAAATATCTGAAGCTATTTTTATTCATTATAATTTTTGATCCTGACAGCCTAGAGCACTTCTATATTTCTGCTCTTACAGAAGAGTACGTCAACTATTTATTTGCAGTAACCCTGTTAATGTACAGCAGATATTACTGTGTCTATGGGTGGAACTTTACCATTCAGTAGGTCTATCTACACACATAGCATGGGATGACCTCAAAAGTCAAAAGATGTTTATGTCCATAAGAAAAAAATACATAAGCACATATTCATGTGCACTCAAAAACCTGTCTAAAGTCTCTCATTTCAAAGTCATAGTTGAGATACGAGTCAGCTGTCAAAACGGTGGGCTTCTGTTTGACAAAATGTAAAGCAGCTTTGAGATTTGACTTTAATGTTTTCAGCATAAAGGAAAAGTAAACACTCACATTCTCAGGTATGCTGGGAAGTTCCTTTGTGTCAGGCACAATGAAATAGGAATGCTAGAGAGAGAGACAGACAACAAGTGTCTGAGTGCTTCACAGTGTGAATAAAGAATGTAGA
Source organism: Maylandia zebra (assembly GCF_041146795.1). NCBI lineage: Eukaryota > Metazoa > Chordata > Actinopteri > Cichliformes > Cichlidae > Maylandia > Maylandia zebra. The sequence goes on along the minus strand of NC_135173.1, from coordinate 58,779,444 downwards.
AAATCTAAGCAGCATTCCCTGCATGATGATTCATAATAACACCTAGTGTCTGAGTGCTTCACAGTGTGAATAAAGAATGTAGAAAATCTAAGCAGCATTCCCTGCATGATGATTCATAATAACATCTAGTGTAGTAATCCAGGAGAGCGTCACACTTTAAAGCTAAAAATTAAACTTGTTTCAGGATTTTGTATGGGTGATTCCATTATTCCATTACTTCCTCTGTATGAAGGAAAGGTAATATGTGTTTTCCAGTGTAATTACGAGTTTAGTTGGATGTGATGTGTTGAGTCAGACTCACCACACCAAGGTGAATGGGGACACAAGGTTCAGGGATGGGCAGCGTATACAGTAGCAACAGGAGCTCTTGCCACTGGCTTTCCTAAAAAAATAAATAAATGAAAATAATTAATAAAAAAATTAATCAGAACACGCTAAATGCATGGATAGCATGTCCTCATGCGAATAAATACAAATAGCACAGCCTGAACCGATAACCTGTTATGGTGTAGCTAGAGTCTCAGAAAAAGTCCCAAAACTGCAGCTACATTTGAAAGCCCCAGCAAGCCAGGGCCAATAAACAATGACCGTATCTGATGCTAAAAGTAAAATGGACAGAAGATCTGACATGCATGTATTGGCTAATGAAGAGACTGGCCAATGAATTCCTAACTGAGGTGAAGAAATCCAATTTCAAGATGAATCGTGTGTCATTTCTCACCTGTCCTTTGACAGTGTAATCTGCAAGGATATTAAGCAGCTTGTAGAAAACTTCGAACCAGGGAAGGTAGCTACAAAGTCACAAAACCAGTTTTTAATTAGCACAATTCAAGCAAGATGGAAATCATCTATTTTTAAAAAAGGTAGAGTGGAGTTCATTCAGCAATGGCAGAAATAAAGTGAAACACAGGAAACCACAAAAATGTAGACTGACCAAAAATAAAACAAAAAAACAATAGTAATGACTAAGTGCCAAAGAAGGTATATTGGGTAAAATATTCCAAACAATGTGGTAATTCATGTACTCAACAAAAAAAAAAAAGAAGTATAAGGTGCCTTTGAAAAAAAATTAACAATGGTGATAATGTTACAACAAAAGCGTTTTATTCAAAGGTTTTCATAGTTATATAGAGCCTGCAATGGTTTTAAAGCATTGAGACCATGTAATCAAACAATAATGAATATGAGAAGAGACCGAGTAATATATGCTACCAGTCAAACATTTCGACACACTTTTTCATTTAATGGTTTTTCTTTATTTTCAGGACTCTTTACATTGTAGATTCTCACTGAAGGCATCAACACTATGAATTAAACACATGGAATTATGTAATAAACAAAGTGTGAAATAACTCAAAACATATATTTTAGACTCTTCAAAATAGCCACCCTTTGCTTGCTGGGCCTTTTCCCTTCACTCTGCAGTCCATCCTAAACCATCTTGATTGGGTTTAGTCATCTGGCACAGCACTCCATCACTCTTCTTCTTGGTCATATAGCCCTTATACAGTCTGGAGGTGTGTTTGGGGTCATTGCCCTGTTGAAAAGTAAATGGTGGTCCAACTAAATGCAAAACCGGATGGGATGGCATGTTGCTGCAGGATCCTGTGGTAGCCATGCTTGTTCAGTGTGCCTTCAGTTTTGTACATAAAAATTAAATCCCCAACAGTGTCACCAGCAGGGCATGCCCCACACCATCACACCTCCTCCTCCATGCTTCATGGTGGGAACCATGCATATAGAGACTATTTTCTCACCTTTTCTATCTTACACAAAGTGTGGAACCAAAGATCTCAAATTTGGCCCAAACAAATCTCTTCTACTTGTTGCTTTTCTTAGTAGTGGTTTCTTAGCAGCTATTTGACCATAAAGGCCTGATTCCCCAGTCTCCTCTGAACAGTTGATGTAGAGATGTGTCTGCTACTGGAACTCTGTGTGGCATTTATATGGGCTCTAATCTGAGATGCTTTTAACTTGCAATTTCTGAGGCTGGTGACTCCACTGAATTTATCATCAGCAGAAGAGGTGACTCTTGGTCTTCCTTTCCTGGGGGAGTGTTCATGTGAGCCAGTTTGTTTTTTTTTTCAAATCACTCGATGGTTTTCGTGACTGCACTTGGGGGCATATTCAAAGTTTTAGCAATTTTCCGTATTGAATGACCTTCAGTTCTTAAAGTAGTGATGGAGTGTCATTTCTCTTTACTTAGCTGTTTGGTTCTTGCTATAATATGATTTCCAACAGTTGTCAAATAGGGCTGTCAGCTGTTAGCAACCTGACTTCTGCACAACACAACTAATGGTCGCAACCCTATTAAGAAAGCTAGTAATTCCACAAATAAACTCTGACAAGACACACCTGTCATTATGAAGCTCACTGAGAGAAGGCCAACGGTTTGCAGCGCCATCAACAAAACAAAGGGTGGCTACTTTGAGCAATCTAAAAGAAAATACATATTTAGTTATTTATCAATTTTTTCTTTGCTGTATAATTTCATACAACTTGCTTCATATATTTGATGTCTTCAGTATGTATCTACAATGTAGAAAGTAGTAAAAAAAAAAAAAGAAAAAGAAAAACCATTAAATGAGAAGGTGTGTCCAAACTTTTGACTGGTGGTGTACATACATGTTAGCTGTATTAGCTAAATTTAATTAATTTAAATTTTATTTTTATAGCAACAAATCACAACAACAGTTCCTCAATATGCTTTATATTCTAAGCTAAAGACCTTACAATAATACAGAGAAAACCTCAACAATCAGATCATCCCCTATGAGCAAGCACTTAGAGACAATGGAAAGTTAAAATTGTTTTAATACACGTGCTCCACCTGGAGACTCTGTTGTCCTGCTGGGAGACTTCAATGCTCACGTGGGTAACGACAGCGAGACCTGGAGGGGCGTGATTGGGAGGAACGGCCTCCCTGATCTGAACCCGAGCGGTGCTCTGTTATTGGACTTCTGTGCTAATCACAGTTTGGCCATAACAAACACCCTGTTCGAACATAAGAGTGTCCATAAGTGCACGTGGCACCAGGACGCTCTAGGCCGTAGGTCGATGATCGATTTTGTAATCGTATCAGCAGACCTGCGACCATATGTTCTGGACACTCGGGTAAAGAAAGGGGCTGAGCTGTCAACTGATCACCACCTGGTGGTGAGTTGGATCAGGTGGCGGGGGAGGACGCTGGACAGACCTGGTGCACCTAAACGCATAGTGAGGGTGTGCTGGGAACGTCTAGCAGAGGCCCCAGTCCGCGAGATCTTCAACGCACACCTCCGGCAGAGCTTCAACAGCATTCCGAGGGAGACTGGGGACATTGAGTCCGAATGGACCATGTTCAGCGTCTCCATTGCCGAAGCTGCTGCATTGAGCTGCGGCCGCAAGGTGGTTGGTGCCTGCCGTGGTGGTAATCCCCGAACCAAATGGTGGACACCAGAGGTGAAGGGAGCCACCAGGCTGAAGAAGGAGTCCTATCGGGCTTGGTTAGCCTGTGGGACTCCGGAGGCAGCCGACAGGTATCGACAGGCCAAGCGGAATGCGGCTCGGGCAGTGGCTGAAGCAAAAACTCGGGTGTGGGAGGAGTTCGGAGAGGCCATGGAAAAAGACTTTCGGACTGCCTCGAAGAGATTCTGGCAAACCGTCAGACGTCTCAGGAGGGGAAAGCGGTGCTCTACCTGCACTGTGTATAGTGCTGGCGGAGCGCTGCTGACGTCGACTGAGAAAATTGTCAGGCGGTGGAAGGAATACTTCGAGGACCTCCTTAATCCCACTGACACGTCTTCCGAGGAGGAAGCAGAGTCTGGGGATGAGGGGAATGACCCGCCAATTTCCGGGGGCGAGGTCACTGAGGCAGTTAAACAACTCCTTGGTGGCAGAACCCCTGGTGTTGATGAGGTCCGCCCCGAGTTCCTGAAGGCTCTGGACGTTGTAGGGCTGTCCTGGTTGACACGCCTCTGCAATGTTGCGTGGAGATCAGGGGCAGTACCTGTGGACTGGCAGACCGGGGTGGTGGTCCCCATCTTTAAGAAAGGGGACCGGAGGGTGTGTTCCAACTACAGGGGGATCACACTCCTCAGCCTCCCTGGGAAAGTCTATGCCAGGGTGCTGGAAAGGAGAGTTCGTCCGTTAGTCGAACCTCGGATACAGGAGGAACAATGCGGTTTTCGTCCTGGTCGCGGAACACTGGACCAGCTCTTTATCCTCTCCAGGATACTTGAGGGTGCATGGGAGTTTGCCCAACCAGTCTACATGTGTTTTGTGGACTTGGAGAAGGCATTCGACCGTGTCCCTCGGGGTGTCCTGTGGGAGGTGTTGCGGGAATATGGGGTGTCTGGCCCATTGCTACGGGCCATTCGATCCCTATACAACCGTTGCAAGAGCTTGGTTCGCATCGCCGGCAATAAGTCGGACTCGTTCCCGGTGGGTGATGGGCTCCGCCAGGGCTGCCCTTTGTCTCCGGTTCTGTTCATAATTTTTATGGACAGGATTTCTAGGCGCAGCCAAGTGGCGGAGGGCTTTCGCTTTGGTGGCCTCAGAATCTCATCTCTGATTTTTGCAGATGATGTGGTTCTGTTGGCTTCATCGGGTGAGGGCCTCCAGCTCGCACTGGAACGGTTCGCAGCCGAGTGTGAAGCAGCGGGAATGAGGATCAGCACCTCCAAATCTGAGGCCATGGTTCTCAGCCGGAAAAGGGTGGAGTGCCCACTCCGGGTCGGGGATGAGTTCCTGCCCCAAGTGGAGGAGTTCAAGTATCTCGGGGTCTTGTTCGCGAGTGATGGGAGAAGGGAGCCGGAGATCGACAGACGGATTGGGGCTGCAGCTGCAGTAATGCGGACGCTGCACCGGTCCGTCGTGGTGAAGAGGGAGCCGAGTGTAAAAGCGAAGCTCTCAATCTACCGGTCGATCTACGTCCCTACCCTCACCTATGGCCACGAGCTGTGGGTAGTGACTGAAAGAACGAGATCGCGGATACAAGCGGCAGAAATGAGCTTCCTCCGAAGGGTGGCTGGCCTCTCCCTTAGAGATAGGGTGAGAAGTTCGGCCATCCGGGAGGGGCTCAGAGTAGAGCAGCTGCTGCTCCACATCGAAAGGAGCCAGCTGAGGTGGTTCGGGCATCTGACAAGGATGCCCCCTGGGCGCCTCCTGGGTGAGGTGTTCCAGGCATGTCCCACCGGGAGGAGGCCCCGGGGCAGACCCAGGACACGCTGGAGAGATTATATCTCTCGGCTGGCCTGGGAACGCCTTGGTATTCCCCCGGATAAGCTGGAGGAGGTGGCTGGGGAGAGGGAGGTCTGGGCCTCTTTGCTTAGGCTGCTGCCCCCGTGACCCGGCCCCGGACAAAGCGGATGAAGATGGATGGATGGATACACGTGAAGACAACACGGATTCAACCATGTGGTAACATTCAAGAGAACATTTGTATCTTTGGCATCAGCTTCAATTTCATTATTACAGTTTCATCATCATACATTTGAATATTAGTTCCAGTAAAATGGTCAAATGGACAGTTCTCTGTAGATCAGGGGTTCATTAACCTCGTACTCAGGCTCAGCAGTTCAAGCTTTCTCTCACACTCAAAAAAAGCTCTTGTTCAGGAGACAGAGCTCAACCACTACTCCCAGCCAACTAATGTGACATTAATTGCCTGGTAGTGGCGATTGGGCCCATGCTAGGTAGGCTCAGATGGACATATCACAACGGATTTAGCATGTACTTACTGTAAGTACATGCTTATGTTTCTTTTCAGTGATTGTTATAACTAGCTAGTATTTGAGTAAAGTGTTATCTGTAACTGGCAACAGCTGTGATTGCCTAGCTTATCATAGACATAGCAAAGTCTTTGATCAAGTTGCAGAAATTAGGTAGCTAAAGCATTAGCTAAAAACAAAACAAAAAAAACCCCACCAACAACAACAACAACACACATTTATAGCAATCACTGCAGGATTTGATATCTGAAACTGAAGGATCTGAAGGATAGGATAATCTGAATTAGTTTTGAACCTACATACCTCTGGCTCATTATACAGCTGGAAAAAAAAGAAGAAGCTGAAAACAAGGTTAATGGCAATATAAAAAACTACTGCAATTCCCTGTACACAGGTTTAGGCACTTCCACACCCTTTAATTTGCAAATGGTTCAAAATACAGCTGCTTTAATTTAACTGATTCAAAGGAAAGACAGTATATTACTCCTGTTTTAGCTCAGCTGCACTGGCTACCTATGAAGGTTTAAATACATGAAAAAAGTTTAGTACTTGTTTTTTAACGTCTTCATAGATTAGTGCCACAATATATTACAGAACTTTTAATTCTGTCTTTTGCCTCCAGGTCACTGAGATCAACATCCTGTTAGTTTTCTGTCAGTGCCTCACCCAAAAACTAAAGGCAACTAGGGCTTTGCAGTTACAGCTGCTAGACTCTGGAATAGTCGGACACCCCATACTGGAAAAAACGAACACTTTTAAATCAGCTATAGACGTACCCATTTTCAGCTGCTTTTAGTCAAGTCTGAGGTCCATTTGACTTGACGTTTCACTCCTGTACTGGCTGCTCTTCCTTGGCTCGCTGTTAAATCTAAACAATATTTTTTTTAGATTTAACAGACAATCCCAACTGGTTGCCCTAAATGGCCCTCTCCGTTTCTGTCAGGGATTTCTTCCTGTTAAAAGGGATTCTTCCTTCTTACTGTCACCAAGTGCTTGCTCATGAGGTGTCATCTGATTTTTTTCATTATGATTATAGGGTCTTTACCTTAGAATATAAAGGTCCCTGATGTGACGGCTGTTGGTTTTTCACTATATAAATTAAACTGATTTGAATTGAATTGAACTTACTAGGATGACTAATTTTTAAAGACTGCAAATAAAGTATAATCACAGAAAATTCAAAAGCTAAAGAAGATGCACGGGCGAGATTCTCAGTCTGATGTCAATTTGTTATCACTAGTGGAGATAACAAAATATGTACAGTATCTTACTGCCAAATTTAACATCTCATCAAAAGTCAGGCTTATTTGTTTTTCTAGACCTTCTTTTATTTGGCAATAAAACAGTTTTATATCAGCTTTTCACAAAAAATCCACAATACAATGAACGCACACCCCACACTCACCTATACACATACTTACCTAAGAATACAGTAGCAAGTGTGTGCACCTGACGAGAGGCGGCAAAAGCCAAACCTCTGTTTGCTCTCAATGTCAGTCAACACAAACGTAAAGTTCTGGCCAACTTGGTTGACAGAAAGACTGTTGGTTGAGAGAGGAGGAGAAGACAAGACTAAGTCCTTTCCATAAGATACAGATACACAAATAAACAGAATATATAGACAAACAGACTTCATATAGAATAAAACGGACATCTGTTAATGGTGCCAAATAAAACTTAATAAAAGCAGAACAATCAATGAATGAATGCTGTTTTATTTGAGCTTAGTTTAGTGGACAATCTTTAGGCCAGCTCCTGAACTCCCATCAGGTCTGAATAGTTTTAAAAAGATATTGGCGGCAACTGGTGGTATTCCTCAGCCTCCTAGAGATACACCTATGGAATAAAATTTCGAAATCCTACTTCGCCTTGTTCTCAAGTTATCGCATTCACAAGATTTTCAGAAACCTTGACCACTAAGGTTGACATCAAGGTCACTGAGAAACGCATCTAAGATTCTTAGTAGATGAACATATGGTATCAATTTCAAAATCCTAGGTGACTTTCATCTTGATGTTTCGAGTGAGACATTTTGAGACTTTTATGTCCAAGTCAAGATATGACATCCATGTTTTACTGAAAAAGGCAATCAAGCATTGTCACCTATTTAAATCAAACAGGCAAAAATGGACTGTTTTAGCATTTATACTACAGCACCTAACAAAAGCATTGTATTATTTTAATTTCCCCAAACCAACATCTCAAAATGACCCATCTTTAGCTTATAACAACAACATCTAACATTACTTTTTTTCCCCTCTTGTTCTTAGTGTGGCTAAATACTGTATATAATTTTGCTAATAGCCCAAACGAGCCAAAATACTATAGCATTTAATAGTGTCATTAACATAAATAATAGTGTACCAGCACCAAAAACTTCATTGAATACCCACAGCAATGATTTTAATTCAATTCTCTTAGATTTAATCAACCCTATGTAGGTGCAGATGTGTATGTGTGTATACCTGTCCATGCTGAAAGGGAAGCAGAACTTGGACACAGTTTTAAGAGTTTCCTGTGGTACAAAGAAAGGGATTATAAAGTACATTAATCCATGAACAAATTTAGAGGGGCTCAAATGGAACATGTAATGTGAAGCTATCCATAGAGAACAGTGTGCATAGAGGCATTTACATTATTGACACTACATAATAATTAAAAATTACATAAAAATAATGCTTGTCAAAGAGAAAAAGTGAAAGCATGGTATGTACAACTGTAGAAAAGTACAATACATAAAAAAAAGAAAATGTAAGACCTGATCTCTGTAGTCGTCGGGAAACTGCCGACGAACCTCTGGCCCTGTTAGAAGCATACAGACAGAAAATGACTTCACTGAAATCACCAGCTTCCTTTCAACAAGACAACCCTAAAGACTATGACCCAATCCATGAGGCTTAGGGGTTTCCCCACTTTCAGTATATGTATGAGGAGTCGCTGGCAGACACATTCAGTCTTGTACGCATATGATCTCTTAGTTAATTTCTGCACCCTTAACTCACAGTGCTGTGACATTAAACCTTAAGAGGAAAAAAAAAACTATGAAAAATCTTCTTTCATCATCTTTTTTTATGTTTAGACAAAATATGCAAATTAATTATCTGAGAGTTATCACTCACCCCTTTTGTAAAAGAGAAACCTGACTGACTTTGAATTTAAACAGTTATTCTCATAAGAAAAGAAAAAAAAGCAGAAAAAGTACAAATAAAAAAATTGAACAAATCCAAGTGACCCAAAAATTTGCAGTTCACATGCATGAACTTGAGTGACATCCCATTCTTAATGGGTTTACTATGATAACAGCTTCAGCTCTTTCGGCAAAGCTTTACACGATTTTTAGGTTAGGTGTTTATAGGAATTTTTGACCAATCTTCCAGAAGGGCATTTGTGAGGTCAAAACACTGATGTTGGACAAGAAGGCCTGGCTCACAGTCTGCCCTCTAATTCATCCCAAAGGTGTTCTGTCGAGTTGAGGTCAGGACTCTGTGAAGACCAGTCAAGGTGTTCCATACCAAATTCCCCCCATCCATGTCTTACGGACCTTGCTTTGTGCATTGGTGCACAGTCATGTTGGAAAAGGAATTTTTTATTTTGTTGCTAAACCAAAATCATGTCTGCACTCATCAGCAGATTTGATCATCACTGTATGTTCTGCCCAGGAGGTGAGCTTGAGCTTTACTGCAACATGTTGAGTGCTGCACTGTTCCCTCATATGACAAGGGAGAAACAATGTAAGCAAGGGTATAAATCCCCCTTACAAATGACACTTCTAATATAAGCATTCTGCTTAAAACAGTAAATAAAAAACAAATGGATATTGCATCTTGAAGACTGCAGTTTCATCATTTCCTCTGCAAACAGGATAAAATTCTTAGAAATACAGCCAACAACCTCTCCTCGGTATCCAGGAAATTAGTCACTTGCTGCAGATAAAAAAACTTTAGAGACAGAGTTGAGATATATCACCATAACTCAGCTGGTGCCATCATCTTAACCTCTTGAAATGTTCCTACTGACATAACTTTTTTCTTGCTAGCCAAAAATTATGAAATAATCACAAAATAAAATTAAAGTTTACAATAGGGCTGAGCCATATCATACCGTTCACAGTAATACTGGTATAATGTTGGGCAACGATAAGAAAATGAAATATCGTGATAGAATATGGGTAAAACGTGCATGCACAGTGTCTTTGTTTTCATACACACATGGCGGAAAAAGCATGGCAGCGACGGAGAATGAGAAGGGCGAAAGCGGATCGTTGAATGAAACAGATGAACCAGAATTGGTTTGTAAAAATGCTGCAACTTCAGTGTGGAACTGGTTTAGCTTTCGTCCGTCAGATACACAACAAAGCACTATTTTTGGTAGAGCATGCTAGCAGGCCGTCTTTATTACCGTGTTTTTTGGAAAATACGGCACACTTAAAATTAATCCTTTGATTTTTCTGAAAATCGACAGTGCCCCTTATAATCCTGTGCGCCTTATGTATGAATTCTGGTTGTGTTTACTGACCTCTAAATTATTTTATGTGGTACACATCTGTCAAAATCTGTCAAATGTTTCAGTACGACTTTGCTAAGCTACAAACCCGCACCGCTTGATGAATTGTCGGAGCATTACGGCTATCGTAGGCAGGAGCCTCGCGGAGTGATACGTACTGTGCTTCAACATAATATTATCGTATTGTGTGTATAACCTCTTTTTAAGTTTTGTGGATATTATACATGGTTATGCTGAGGATATGTCGGCCAATTTCCACTGGAAAGGCCTTTTGGTTAAACTGTCAGCAAGGAATTTGCATTTGCACTGTTAAATTTTTATATTACTTTAATGCACATAAAAAACAGCTGCTTGTTTAAGTGAAAATACATTGCTGGGGTTTTCTTTGCACTATAAAGTTGTGGAGTTGTAAAGTATTTTGTCTAGTGTCAATTATATTGTCAGTTATATCGTTATCGCAAATTTTCAAATGTATATCGCTATAAATATTTTTGGTCATATCACCCTGCTCTAGTTTACAAAACAGTACACTGGCACAGGACCCTTTATGTACTAATCCGTGACTTGTTGTCAAGATTTCATAATTACTATAACCAACACCCCAAGGTTTGGGCCATTCCACTCTATGTGTGGGCACACTTCATCAACAGATAGGACAGAAGAAAAAAAGAGCAATTTCACATTTCCACATTACCAGAAATCTATTAAAAGTAGTGTAAGGGAAGTGGTAGTGACAGAGATATTGACATGATAAAGCAGTGTAGTTTGTTGTCTGCTGCAAAACGTGTAAAAAGTGTACCAGAGAACTATCCACAGTAATATGCAACAAATGGTGTGGCCCTTCTCTCAACGTTTTGGAATAAGTATGAGATTGCACAAAGAGACAGGAGGCCTAAATAGCTAGCTTTATTCCACCTTCTCTTTTGGGAAAGGGTAGGCTCGACTTTATTTTTCCTGCGGAGGCTGAACATCCTCTGAAAGCTGCTACAGATGTTGTATCAGTCGGTGGTTGCTAATGCAATTCCCTATGCTGTGGTCTGCTGGGAGAGCTCTACCAAGAAGAAGAACAATCACTGGCTGAATAAAATAATCAAGAAGGCAGGCTTGTTTGTTCGACCCTGTGGTGGCAGTGTTAGAACAGAGAATGCTGTGTAGTTTAAAGTCAGTTGTGTACAGAGAAACTGAGGAGGTCTTTGGTTCCCCAGGGGATCAGACTGCATAAAACATTGGAGGGGAAAGTGCATTAGGTTGGGTAAAAAAAAAAAAAAGTCCCAAGAAAAATATTCGATTCCAACTGAGTTTTTTTTTCTAGTGTTAGAGAATGGAAGGTAGATAACCAGCAGTGAAAATTGTATTATGAGCAGATGTGGATACTAAGGATGTGTGCAAAGAGTCAACTAGACTACTAACTGTTAATAATGTGACTAGGCAGTACCAGATGTAATACTCATTTAATCTAATTGTTCACATTTTAATTGACGCCCAAACTCGGCAAACTGTTATGTTCTAAGTGTTATACAGCTGTCTTCCACCAGATATACCATAATTCAGTGAATAAAACAAACAACAAAACAATATCAATACAAACAATATCATCCACCAGGACAACTCAAGAAGAATGTGATTACTGGTTTCAAATGCCTTTATTTGGACAACTTTTGGAATTGTCCACTAAATGGTTCTCAAATGTAACAAGATATCTGAGTGTTTCTTAGTCTTAGACTAGTCATCTAGTCAAACTTTATTTCCTTGCTAAGTCAGCTAAGAAATTAGTTGGTTAGAACATTTCTAGTGGATACTATGATGACAAGAACTATAAAGATATGATAAAGATGATAAATCGATTTATTTTCCACGTTAATTAAGTACGTCTGGTTTGGTCAGGGTATTTTTATAACTATAACCAGAGAACATTTTGTGATTAATGCCTTGAAAAATTCTGGTAATTCTAACCTTGAAGGGGTTCTATGTATTGAAACATATTGGATTTTACATTCATTATTACTTGTTTATGTACACCTAGTTCCATGATCAATATGTAAAAGAAAATGTAATTTTTAAGGACTTACCAGAACTGTGGATGCCTGGGTTGGCCACCTCCATATACACCTCAAAGGTAGACTCAGGGTTCTCCCTGCAACAAATAATAAAAAAAAAATAGCTTTATGGGCGCCAGTTTAGTTCAGTTAGATGAGCAGGCGACCATATGCAGCATGGCTGAGAGCGGCTGGCCCCAGGTTTGAGTCTGACCCACGGCCCTTTGCCACATGTCTCCCCTCTCTCTTTCCCGTCAGTTCTCACTGCATCCATATAATAAACCCAAAAACAAAGGCCAAAAAATATATTTGTAAAAAAGCTTTGTTTACTTATGTTGCATACAAAAATGAAAGAAAATATAACACAAGAAACATATAACCAAGAATTAGACATCCATCAAAAAGATGAAGGAAGAAAACTGGTAAAGGACACTGCAAAGTGGCCTACACGAAAATTGAAAGAGCAGCAGGAATTTCTGGTAAGTACTGTAGTATTAATGTTTCTCATGGTGTCTGTGCACATATGTCGAGATCTGTCCACCATATTGGGTGTGATACCACAGGGAGAAATATTCCCAGACTGACTGGCAGTGGTTCCTGGAGGTTACTGGCTTTGGGAGAAAATGGTTGCAAAGAAGGTGCTCCACCAAAGACAGCCTAATGATTGCTTTGGTTAAGTGACTGCTGAGCTACAGCCAGGAGGTAGAGCAGGTCTCGCAGCATATAGGGAGTGCAGAATTATTAGGCAAGTTGTATTTTTGAGGAATAATTTTATTATTGAACAACAACCATGTTCTCAATGAACCCAAAAAACTCATTAATATCAAAGCTGAATGTTTTTGGAAGTAGTTTTTAGTTTGTTTTTAGTTTTAGCTATTTTAGGGGGATATCTGTGTGTGTAGGTGACTATTACTGTGCATAATTATTAGGCAACTTAACAAAAAACAAATATATACCCATTTCAATTATTTATTTTTACCAGTGAAACCAATATAACATCTCCACATTCACAAATATACATTTCTGACATTCAAAAACAAAACAAAAACAAATCGGCGACCAATATAGCCACCTTTCTTTGCAAGGACACTCAAAAGCCTGCCATCCATGGATTCTGTCAGTGTTTTGATCTGTTCACCATCAACATTGCGTGCAGCAGCAACCACAGCCTCCCAGACACTGTTCAGAGAGGTGTACTGTTTTCCCTCCTTGTAAATCTTACATTTGATGATGGACCACAGGTTCTCAATGGGGATCAGATCAGGTGAACAAGGTGGCCATGTCATTAGTTTTTCTTCTTTTATACCCTTTCTTGCCAGCCACGCTGTGGAGTACTTGGACGCGTGTGATGGAGCATTGTCCTGCATGAAAATCATGTTTTTCTTGAAGGATGCAGACTTCTTCCTGTACCACTGCTTGAAGAAGGTGTCTTCCAGAAACTGGCAGTAGGACTGGGAGTTGAGCTTGACTCCATCCTCAACCCGAAAAGGCCCCACAAGCTCATCTTTGATGATACCAGCCCAAACCAGTACTCCACCTCCACCTTGCTGGCGTCTGAGTCGGACTGGAGCTCTCTGCCCTTTACCAATCCAGCCACGGGCCCATCCATCTGGCCCATCAAGACTCACTCTCATTTCATCAGTCCATAAAACCTTAGAAACACCAGTCTTGAGATATTTCTTGGCCCAGTCTTGATGTTTCAGCTTGTGTGTCTTGTTCAGTGGTGGTCGTCTTTCAGCCTTTCTTACCTTGGCCATGTCTCTGAGTATTGCACACCTTGTGCTTTTGGGCATTCCAGTGATGTTGCAGCTCTGAAATATGGCCAAACTGGTGGCAAGTGGCATCTTGGCAGCTGCACGCTTGACTTTTCTCAGTTCATGGGCAGTTATTTGGCGCCTTGGTTTTTGCAATTTTGAGACTGCTGCATCCCTCTGCAAGATATCTCACTATTTTTGACTTTTCTGAGCCTGTCAAGTCCTTCTTTTGACTCATTTTGCCAAAGGAAAGGAAGTTGCTTAATAATTATGCACACCTGATATAGGGTGTTGATGTCATTAGACCACACCCCTTCTCATTACAGAGATGCACATCACCTAATATGCTTAATTGGTAGTAGGCTTTCGAGCCTATACAGCTTGGAGTAAGACAACATGCATGAAGAGGATGATGTGGACAAAATACTCATTTGCCTAATAATTCTGCACTCCCTGTATATACCTTTTTACAAGAAACTCACCTAGAAGACAGTGAATATCTTAGGCTAAAAACCTAGTTGGGTGGGTCAAGTATGTTTTTCTTCTTTCACAGCAAGTAGTAGCATAGGTGTAGCTGTATTAATACATAAATGGTAAAGGTTGGTAAAGTGAGCTAGAGATAAATATGTGACAGGTTTTGATTTTTCAGGGAGTCTTACATGGTGAGGAAATTACCATTATGAACATTTACTGTTCACTAAATTATTCTTCAGAGTTCATACTCAAAACATTTCCAAAATTTGTAGAACTATCCTCAACAAAGGTCTTGATAGGAAGAGATTTCAATCGTTTATTTAATCCTTTAGTCGACAAACATCCGCTGTGAAACAGACTGTGGGCAGGCACAGGGGTTTGGCGCATTTGAGAATTATGTCTAAGATCTACAGTTCCTCATCATCCATATCGCCAGACAACAAGGCAAAGCAGTGGAAATCTTTCTGTCAGATGACATCATTTATCCAATGAAAGAGTTGAAATTAGTTGTAGACCATGCACTATGTCTTGGGGTTTTTTTGTCTTTTTATTTTACACATCGCCCCAAAGTTCAGGGATTGCAAGGGGTGGGTTTAAAAAATTGATTTTCCTATTCAAATCAGTTTTAGTTTGAATAATGCAATATCGATTCATTAAATCCTGAATTGATTTTTAAATATATTTATTTAGCCAGAAACACCAGAATCTCAGCTTAAAGCTCACAAAACTATTTCAAAAAACCACCAAAGAGTTATAACACCAAATGATTAAAGTGCAGGTAAACACATTCCACAGAAAGATGTAAATGCAAAGCACAACCCGGCGGCACGAACACAGACAACTCATCGGGTGCTAAAAGTCGACATCTCACAGATTCTGAAGCTGCAGGTTTGTCACCCTCCGACCAAAATTCACTGAAAAAGCAGCAAATGAAGATCAAACTACGCTTCGCATTTGAAAAATATTTGTCATAAATTCCCACAGGGTACTTCCAGTTTACCACCAAAAATTTGTGTTTCTGCATTATTCACTTGCTTACTAGGCACCAGTCTACCGTTGTGTGTGGTGCTGTCGACTTTTTTTTTTTTTTTTTTTTAAATGAACTCCGACCAGAAAGCCTAATTTCTGCTGTTCAATACCAAATAAGTGTAAACTTTTACAAAATATGCCAAATTGCAAAACACTGAGCTATGTCTTTAATAAAACCTCTGTAACTTAGCTCTGCTTCACTTCAGCAGCATCAGGTAATGTTTATCTGTTGATTCATGGATTTCTTCTGTTTTTGACATTCTGCAGAATATTTTTAAGCTGGTTATCTGCTATAAAAAAGCCAGGCCAGGAAAATCTCCTTTATGTTTTTCTGTGTTTTATCCTCAGCTACTTTGACACAAAGGCATCTGTTATGATGCTTACACCTCTGATACAGTCTCACAACTGTCAGCTTTGGTTTTATACATAGACATAAAAAATTTTAAGTATATGGATATATACTGATAAATGATCATAATTATAATATGTCTGACTGTCTGAGTTAAATTGAATCGAATTGAAATCTTGAAATTGAATTAGTTATAGTAATGAGTGATGATATCCAGCCCAAACTGTAAGGATTGTTCTTAAAAAGCAGGCAAAGTAGGGCCTCCACATAACCCTACTAACATGGTGTCTCAACACAGTGCGGGACTTTTCTTACTAAATCTGTCCTTATAGTGATATAAATCTCATAAATACACCATATCTGTATACCAAAGCCAATCTATAGATCAGTTGTCCTTTTTTATCATGCCACGAGAGTAGCCTGCAGTCATCGTCTCTGCTGCACTTCTCAGTCCTGAAAAGTAGCATCCGGTTTTGGGGGAAAAAAACATCTAATGCAGTTACCATGCTTAAAGTGGCTACATATCCACTCACTGTCAGTCACCGCTAACCGCGCGGAAAGCTTTGAGTTACTAGTACACCTCAGTGTCATTAAAAATATATAAATAAAAGGTTCTTATTTTTTTGTTTTGTTTTCCAGGTCCCTTCAGTGTTTTTAGCCAGGGCCTCATACTCTACGATATCTTCTCCATGACTCTGTGGAACACTGCTAACACAACAGTTTTAACTAACGCACCGAGAAATATACTTACTTGATTCGAGACCCCATCCTCTATTTGGTCTCCCCGCCGTGGCTGGCAGCAGACGCGTCACTCCGTATTTTTCTCAAGCTAACCTGCCCGTCACACACAACAGTACACCGCCATGGTGAATCGCCATGCGTAAGTCACGCTCCACTTTGTGCCGCTCCTGGGATTTGTAGTCTTCTAAATAGAAGACGTGAATGTCAATAACATACAGCTACCTAGTATTAGAAACTACAGCTTCCACAATACGTACAAGACGATTGGGTCGCGTGGTGCTGTAGCCGATAAAGTTTCTGTTACTCAGCATTTACTGTAACGGTAGCTCCAGTGCAGTTTATTACATCATTTTGAGGTTTTATAGCTAATAATTAAAAACAGTTTTGGAGATAATTTATAGTTTAATATAAAGTAGTAATATTTTCTACCAATATTAATTTTGAAATAATCTAAAATATAAATTATATTATTTATGTCACAAACATTTTGTTTTTAAATGTAATGTAATGTAAAAGGAAAATAAATGAAAATGACAGCTACGTGGATTAACAAGAGGAAAAATTGGGGCGGATGCTCCAAAAAACAGCAGATTTGTGTGTCCTGTGTTTTTTCCTACAGTGAAGCTGTTTTTTCCAAAACACTAGAGCAAAATAGAAAAATGATAAAACAAAAATTCCCACAAAGTTTACATCTTTGTTCTACTATTCTCTAAACTGTTCAAAAATATTTAAATGAACCTTCTGAAAACACATCAGACCTCAATAGGAAAAAAAAATTACACTGGATGTCTATGCTGATGTGGACTGGATAATCTGTTAGGATGCCACATTGTTTGATGGAAATGAAAATTATCAACCTACACAGGGCTAAATTCAAAGACAGTCCAAAAATCAAAGAGGAAAAAACTGATGCAACAGAATAATCTGTTTTTGCTGAAATTTCATTGCTGCAATTCAAAGTGGTATTCAGCAGTTTATATAGCCTCTACATGCTTGTATGCATGACTGACAACATTGGGGCATCCTCCTACTATGATAACAGACAGTATCATGGGGGATGTCCTCCCAGATCTGGACCAGGCCATCACTGCCCCACAAACTGAACCAAAATATAATGTCCAAGAGGCTTTCTATTAGAAATAGCTCAGGCGAGTTTGGGGGCAGGAGGAACCTAGTGCACAAGCTTTGGCAGTGACAATGGCTCCAAGGATTTCATCCCAATGTTGAATGGCAGTCAGGGTGCCGTAGCCTAACCTGTAGAGGTCTGTGCGTCCCTCCATGGATATGCCTCACCAGACTATCACTGACACACCACCAAACACCAAAACTTTTACAGGCAGCATGACATTCTCCACAGCTTCTCCAGACCCTTTCACTTCTGTCACATGTGCTCTTGGTGAATCTGCTCTCATCTGTGAAAAGCAAAGGGTGCCAGTGGTTGGCCTGCCAATTCTGATATTCTATGGCAAGTGGGCTCCATGGAGCTGGACAATAAGCACAGAGCCTACTAGATGGCATCGGGCACTCGTGCGTATACACACACACACACACACACACACACACACACACACACACACACACACACACACACACATATATATATATATATACTTTAAATATATATTTATTTTCTCAGTTTACAGCACTTTTGTTATAAATGTTGGTCAGGTTGTTTTAGTTTAATTATGTTTTGGGTGTGGTTCACACTGCAGAGACAAAAAAGGTGAAGCTTGAACTAGTCTGGCTCTGTCCCTATTCTTAGTTCTGTATCAGCCTGCAAGCCTGGACCATAAGATTTGCAACAACACCTCCTTGAATTCTTTTGTTAAAACCCTGTAATTAAAGGCTGCACTTCAATCGCATATTGACGTTTGATTGATGCTGAATCCACTGTGGTGGTGTACAGAGGCAAAAAATATATAAAATCCCAACAAACAAACAAAAAACAACACTGACCCAAATAATCATGGCAAAATACTATTGCCAAAGCATCAAAAAATACATATACAAATAATTAACACAACATAGCTTAAAACAGCACAAGGATAAACGTATATTAATTCAGTTTAATTAAATATGCTTGATAAATAAACAATTGTAAAATGTATGCACCTGTGTGTGTTCAGGTCTCTCATTGTTCTTTGTTCTTTTTTTTTTTTACATTTTGATACAAAAGTTTGCTTTAGTAATTTTGTATTACAGATCCGAACAGATTAAATTATGTTCTTCCTTGCTTTGTTGTTTTGTAGTTGTTTCCCCCCCTCCCCCCGAATGATTAACGTTTAATAGAAATTTCATCTCCGTTTCAACCTCATCTGTCACCACGTTTTTTTCTTTCGTTTCAACATGTTAATTTATACAAATCTATTTTCAGACCAGACTCTTAAAAAAAGCCCCATCCCGTATGCAGGAGACTTAGAAGCAGGGCGCGGAGACTACTGACCCACTTTGCTCAAACACTTCTCACAATTTCGCGTCCACTTTAGCAACCAGAGACTGAAAACTTTGTCGTATCTTTCTGTTATTCAGTTATCAGCGAGCTCTATTGAACAAGCTGCTGGACAGCGAGCGGGGGGCGATTGAGAGAGACTCGGGGGCGGGAGAGAGAGACTCGGGGGCGGGGGTCTGACTCACATTGTTGGTGTGAGGAGTTGCACAACAACACGAACTAACAGAAGTTGTAAAATGTGGAAGGCCTTCACGCCGCAGGACATTACTGACTCCTCTCCAGGTAAGACACAGTCAGTAGTAAGGAGACGGTGGCAGCTCGCAGAATTGTGCAGCAGCTCGCTTCAGTAAGTTCGTGTGTGGCTGAATCATAACACGCGTCATGGAACAGGATACAGCCTCATTTTGGAGAGCTGCACAACCTTCGTAGCAGTTAACTAGTTAGCAGCAACGTTAGCGTGCTGCTTACCCGGACAGAAACGAGACCTTATAGATTCCTGGTCTATAGTTTAAACATAATATTATATATTTTTTTTCTATTTTAAACAATCGTGCTGCACCAGGCCCGGAAAAGAGCACGCAGCAGAACACTTGGACTGAAATTCACATCCATTTAATTTCCATGTTTCCATTGCCACTTTAAAGTAATTATCGGCGACCTGTCACTCAAGCTAAATGAAGTAATGGTGAGTGTTATTGGGGTAATTCTCGTCTCTGCAGGCTCTTCTTTCACAACAGGAAACCACTGCAAAACTCGTAACTTCTGCAGCTCCTGGTTTATCTTCCTGTGAATATAATTTTTGTACTTTTGACTTAGACCAATTTGGATTATACATTAAGTTAGTCGATTACAACGTGAGGTAATTGGGTAGAACAGAGATGCGGCATTGGGTGTATTATGTGATAGCATCTCTGGCATTAGTTTAAAAATACACACAAAAAAACCCCAAACAAAACACATCCATATAACAATGACAATATTTGTGTATCAAACATGAGTAACAAGCTGTACCCCCACCCCTCCTGTCTGGGTGTGTGGTTTCTGTGTAGAAGTGAACATTATATGTAGAAACAGTATAAGAAAATCATTGTACTTGTTTAAATTTCTTGAAGAGGTTTCAACTCTCATCCAAGAGCTTTTGCAGTTCTAAAACCAAATGTTGGAGAGTACCAGGTATTGGGGTTTGTCCTTTAAGATGTTTGTTGACCCACTCCTTATCATATGCTCATCACATGAGCCAAGGTGTGAAAAAAAGGTATGGGTCATTACAACTAGAAGTTTTAGGTGAAACCACTGTGAGATGTTGCCTCACTCTATCATGTGACCTGTTGAAATTACCCAATTAAGTTTTTGTTCTTTTACCAACAGTAGCCAAAAGCCATTGGGCAATAGTTTCATAGAGCACTCGACATCTTTGAATATGAAAGGAAAGGTTGAGTAGTAAGACTGTCTACACAGGAAGCGACTAATAGTCATGTGGCATCCAGAGATTGCCAATGACATTGAGCAACTTCAATCAACAACGATTTTCTGCTGGCATATGAGGGCGTGGGAGCTATGTCAGATTGTTGTTCTTTTGGCTGCTCCCGTTAGGGGTCCCCAGAGCAGATGCCACCATCTTACCTTAGCATGTCTCATCAACCCTCTGCATGCTCTTCTTCACTACATGAAGAGTTATGTTTATGTCAAAAGCTGCATGTGAGAAAAAAGATAATCAGAAACAATGCATTTTAATTTCACAGGTGCGGGTATTCCTTGACACTTTTGCAAAAAGTCAAAAACATATGTGCATACAACTTAGCAAAAATGCATTTGTGGGTTGAGTAGCATAGTTGTGCCCATGAAAATGCCAAACTCTACCAATGCCAAACAGCTTATTCTGCTATTCACTCTTTTTCTTATCTTCTGGTAATCAGATGTCCTGATTAGTGCATGATTAGCATGGACCTTGTTACAGCGATCAGTTGGTATCTGCTCTAAGCATGTCATATTTGCATTTGGCAATGCATTTATTACTTTCTAGGCTGGACTATTATAATTAATTATTATCAGATTGTTTTGAAAATTCCTTAAAAAAACTTCAATTGATCCAAAACGTTTGCTTTTGGTTTGTTTTTATTGGACTCTTAAGTTGCGAGAGAAGGTACAAAATTGTTAAAATAACTCATCTAGTCATAATAACTTAGCACACACAGAGATGCAGTACCAGCTATTTTGAGTCACTTTTAGTGATCTGGTGGTCTGAAAATAGCTTTGGCTTGAATTATTGTAGTCACCACAGGACCCAAACCTGTTGCCGAAACCTGGCAACAGAGTCCTTTTGTAACTGGAGAAAGGTTAATGAAGAGTTAATGACTCCACATTGCAATTAAGTACAGTATCCAGGTGAATGAGTCATTAAAAAATTACCCTATTCAAGAGTTGTTATGATTTGGATAACTATCCATAGAAAGTAAATATGATTCTTGTAATAAACTATAAAAATGCTCTTATATGATGTTCAGTTGGGTAGTTAAACATACCCAACTGTGCAGTCTTGCCCTATGGATGTGACCTGTACACTGCTAAGTTGAACGTTACAGCTGTGACTCAGGGGTTGAGTCGGGTCATCCACCAATCAATCAATCCCTCACTCCTCCATTCAGCATGTTGAAGTGTCTTTGGGCAAATTGAACCCCAATGCTTTCATCATAATGATGTAGGAGTCTGCACGTGACAAGTACAGGGTGGGCCATTTATATGGATACACCGTAATAACATGGGAATGGTTGGTGATATTAAAGTCCTGTTTGTGGCACATTAGTATATGTGAGGGGGCAAACTCCTCAAGATGGGTGGTGACCATGGTGGCCATTTAGAAGTCGGCCATCTTGGATACAACTTTTGTTTTTTCAATAGGAAGAGGGCCATGTGACACATCAAACTTATTGGTAATGTCACAAGAAAAACAATGGTGTGCTCGGTTTCAACGTAACATTATTCTTTCATGAGTTATTTATAAGTTTCTGACCACATATAAAATGTGTTCAATGTGCTGCCCATTGTGTTGGATTGTCAAGGCAGCCCTCTTCTCCCACGCTTCACACACTGATAGCAACACCGCAGGAGAAATGCCAGAACAGGCATCCAGTATCCATAGTTTCAGGTGCTGCACATCTCGTATCTTCACACCATAGACAATTGCCTTCAGATGACCTCAAAGATAAAAGTCTAAGGGGGTCAGATCGGGAGACCTTGGGGGCCATTCAACTGGCCCACGATGACCAATCCACTTTCCAGGAAACTGTTCATCTAGGAATGCTCGGACCTGGCACCCGTAATGTGGTGGTGCACCATCTTGCTGGAAAAACTCAGGGAACGTGCCAGCTTCAGTGCATAAAGAGATAATGTTCAAGAATCAGTGACAAAGTTGAAGTTGCACCAGGGCTGGATATTTCAACAAGACAACGACCCTTAACACTGTTCAAAATCAGGCAGAGGATCAAGTACAATGTTCTGGAATGGCCATCTCAGTTCCCAGACCTGAATATTATTGAAAAGCTATGGTGTGACTTAAAGCGGGCTGTCCATGCTGTGAAATCATCAAACCTGACTGAACTAATGTTTTGTAAAGACGAAAGGTCCAAAATACCTTCAACCAGAATCCAGACTCTCATTGGAAGCTATAGGAAGTGTTTGGAGGCATTATTTCTGCAAAAGGAGGATCTACTAAATATTGATATAATTTTTCTGTTGGGGTGCCCAAATGTATGCACCTACCTAATTTAGTTTAAGTAACTATTGCACACTTTCTGTAAATCCTAGAAGCTTCATTTCACTTCTCAAGTATCATTGTGTTCATCTACTATATGATATATTTAAATGAAATTGCTGATCCAAACAACCAATGATTTATGAAGGAAAATTATCAAGGGTGCCCAGACTTTTGCATACCACTGTATATGAAAGAACACCTAGAGAAGGAAGTTCAAGAGCTACATGTCTTAAACTAACAGGTCATCTTGATTTTAACTAATTTTATTTTTATCTATATGTGCCAAATCACAGTTATATACAAACTGTAAGGAAAAGGAAAAAAAAACAGCGGCCGACAGCGCTATAAAGAACGGTAGACTTGTGCGTAATAAACAAGCGAATAATGCAGAAAACAGAGACTTTTAGATTGGAAGCTGTTCTTGAAGTACACAGAGAGAGAGTGAGAGCTGTGCATGAAGTGTGATTTTTATCGTGTTGGAAGCGAAACAGCAAAAGTAAGGAATTCATGACGATGTTTATGTGAAGCGTAGTTTGGATCTTCTTTTGCTGCTGGTTCAATCAATATTGTTTGGAGAGAGATAAAACCTGCAGCTTCAGAATCTAGCGCAAAAAGGACGTAAACACAAAGCGTGAACCCGCCGAAACATTAGAATCAGCGAGCTGTTGGCTTTCAGCCCCGACCATGTCCATGCCCGTGCCATCGGGTGAGAAAGGCGCCATCTCACTGATTCCGATCTGTCGGCGGGTCCGTGCTTTGTGTTTACATCTTTGTGCAGAATCTGTGTACCTGCTCTCATTTACTGTTTTAGCTGTTTGGTGGTTGTTGAAATTTTGTGAGGTTTAACCTGAGATTTTGGTGTTTCGGGCAAAATAAATTTATATTTAAAAATCGGTTCAGGATTTTAATGAATCGATATCACGTAGAGCTGGGCGATATGAGATTTTTTCATATCACGATATGTTTTTTTTCATTTCAGGCGATAACGATATCTATCACGATATGAGCCAAATAACTATATTTGTAAGATTTAAATGTGCCGTTGCTCACAAGTAAAATGTGAAATAATAAGCAGCTTGTTTTTATTTAAATATTTATTTCCCATAATAAGTTCAACAGGGTAGATGTACTTAAGGAACATGAGACTTTTTCAGATAAATAAAGGCAAATATTGCAAACTACACAAAAGGCAGCCGCTAAAGCGTTTAAGTTTCAAAATAGAACAAACGAAACAGACTACTAAATTGTCAATTCCACTTAGAAACAAAATATTAATTCTAAAAATAAATCTTAGTTTGTTTTACAGAAGAACAGACAAAATTGACTAACTTTTGTCAATATCAAATAAACTGAGAACTAAAAGGAAATTCTCAATCTCTCCTTGTTGTATAGCTGAGCTTTTCAAACAGTTTTAACAGTTACTTTAGTCTGACAAAAGCCGAATGACGAATTAGCGCTTCCAGTCAGAGTGAGAGGCTACGTCCACACGTACACGGGTATTTTTGAAAACGGAGATTTTCCGTTTTCGTTTTAAAAAATAATCCTGTCCACACATAAAGGGAGAAATGAAGGAAAACGCTGCTATGAACATGCCAAAGCAGCAGGTGGCGCTAGATTCCTAACCGTGCAGAAATGTTGGCCAATCAGAAGTCTAGAAGCCTCGGTGGGAAAAAGTAAACAAAGCTGGGGCATAGAAGCAGAACCGAGTCGTATGTGTGGAGGGACAGTAACTGTTAGGGTTGCCAACTCCCTGAAAAATAAATAAGGGACACCTCGTGGCCAGGGCCGGGCGACCCAGTTGTCTTCACCCTTCCCAGTGTGGTGAATTTTCTAGCTCTTTTTTTGTGTGTGAAATTATTTTTTTTAACCCTTTGACTTGAATTTGATTTAAGTAGATGTGTATTCTTTGTGATATGAACACATGTGAAACAAATGATCATTTAGCCATTTATTTTTAGCTCAAAATGACAACATTAACACAATAAAACAGGTCTCTTTCTTAAACAGAAGCCTGTCATGCTTAACTTTTGAGAATATAAGTAAATCTTTCTTTAAAAGAACTCTGTCCTGCTTAACTTAAAATAATAGAAAACAATAGAAAGAAAAACATTCTTGTAACAGTGCACATTTAGTGCATTTAGTACAATCGGCTTCAGTTGAAATATTATTTCAGCTTTTCTGATGCTAATCAGCTGCTCCTGTTTGTAAACCCGCTTGTTCCCATGATTACGCATCTTAACTCATCATCATTATTCATCTATGTATTACTTTTATGTATTAGTCATCTATTTGTTGTAATCATCTATCCTTGCAGTTGTTTATTACACAAAATAAATTATATTATCACACTTCTGGCCACATAGCGCTGATATTCACTGCACATGCCCATATTAACTTTTTCCAGCCAAGTGTTTTCCTTTTCCCATTCTTCCCTTTGTCTGAGGGGAACAAACATTGCTGCTCTAATGCTGGGCTTACACCGTGCGGTTTTAGGCCCATTTTGAGACCATTTTTGAGTGATCGGACCGATTTTGGCCTTCATCGTGCATCGTGTAGTATACGTGGGGTAACGAGAAGTGATTAACACCTCACGACCAGCTCCCGATCATCAATCGCTCGTGAGGTTCTCACCACAGCCGCTCACACTGCTCGCGCGCAAACACGTAAACGTCGGTGAAAAAGACGTTGCAGCACGGCTGTGCAGCGTGTGATCTGGACACAAGCGATGGAGGCACAACTTGTAGAACTTTGGAAAGCTCATCCGAGCCTTTTCGATGTGGCATCACAAAATGATCACGACCACAACAACCGTGAAAACAGTTGGATTTACACTGCTGCTCAATCACAGCTGCCTGATGAGTGTTTTTCATTAGCAATTTAGCAAAGTTGATGGTGGTGGTGTGTCTGTGTGAGTGTAAGACAGAGAGAGAGAGTGACAGATTTTCTGTTATAACCTTCATGTTATGGAGGCACAGTGTGAGCACTCAGGTCGCATCAGAGCATCGGGCCGTATAGTGTGAGACCTGCATCGTGACCTACCAACTTCTAACCCCTGCGAGTCAATCGTGCAGTTTGAGCAGGAGCTGAATAACGTGACTGAAAAAATCGCACAGTGTTTGCCCAGCTTTAGGTGTACTGTCGTCCGAGACTTGCACCGCCGTGTCGGCGTTTGTTTCCCTGTTGGCCATGCTTCTTGTTGTGGTCATCTGTTGTCTTCCGGTATTTTCTCCGTAAGCGACTTTTCCTCGACCAATGAGATGAGCGGTAATCTGAATTGTCATACTCGAATTGTCATAAGTGTGCTGTCAGCTCATTGGTCACAAAGCAGGAGAGGGGCTGGGAATTATGTTTTCAAACAAAGCGTTAATTCCATTAAAAGTTATAGACTACTTTTGATTCTCACTGTATTACGGGACAAAGTGCGTCCCTTATTAGCTCAATACGGGACGTGTACTTTTGTTTCGAAATACGGTACGATTCCGTATTTTAAGGGACGGTTGGCAACCCTAGTAACTGTGTATATGTAAGCATTTAAACACTGCAGAGAGTAGAATTAACAGTAACAGTATTGTAGAAATTCATTTCACCGAAACAATAACGTGGCGCACAGTGTGACGCATGCACCAGTTTATTGTATTTCCAGACTTGCTTTCGGCACAATTTACAGTGCACGCTACTCTATTTTTTGTCAGACTTGAAATAGCCGAAATACCTTCACACTACGGAACTTCTATGGCTCTTCCGTTCGACAATCTCTCCGGCATTGGAACCATCATCTGTTTTCTCTTCGGTCACGCTCGGTTGATTTTTCTAGTCGGCGCACTCATTTCCTCCATTATGCGCTGGCTCCATTACCCGCTGGCTGCTTCCCAAACAAACACACGTGCGGCTTGGCACTTGTGCTGTATGTAACAAGTCACGCGACGTGACGCTGCGGCTGTGATTGGTTCGGCTCTGCGCTACTTGATTTGGATTGGCTGACCTTTTTTTTTTTTTTTAAGAGGACAAGAGCGGCGAGGTCTATCGCGATAGCTTAATTTCTCTATCGAGTAAAAGTTATATCGCGATACATATCGTTATCGTTCTATCGCCCAGCTCTAATATCACGTTATCCAAGCTAGAATCGATTTTAATCCCTAAGTCGATAATCAAAACCCACCCCTAATAAAGACCATCCTGTGACCATGTAGTAATACAATAATTCATATAAGTAAAGACCAAGAAATGCATGTACATTTTAGCTGCATAAACAGACATCTTATTTCATATGTATGTACATTCAATTCAGTTTCATACAACCAAATCACAACAACAGTTGCCTGACACTTTATATTAAGATAAAGACCCTACAATAATACAGAGAAAACCCAACAACCAGATGATCCCCTATGAAGAAGCACTTTGGTGAAATGGAGAAAGAAAAATCTTGTAGCTGGTAGAAACCTGTGGCAGAACCGGCCTCAAGGAGGTGCAGCCATCTGCCGTGACCGGTTCAGAGTGAGGGGAGAAGAAAAAAAACAAACACTGTGGAAAAGAGTCAGAGATTAATAGTGATTAAGATTAATAACAAAGATTAATGGTTAAATGCAGGGAGGGGTATAAACACATATTGAGTGAAGAAGAAACACTCAGTGCATCATGGGAATAGCCTAGACCTATTGCAGTGTAACTAAGGGAGGATTCAGGCTCTCCTGATCCAGCCATAACTATATGCTTTATTAAAAAGCAAAATTTTAAACCTAATCTTAAAAGTAGCAAGGGTGTCTGTGTCTTAAATCCAAGTAGAATCTGGTTCCACAGGGCCTGGGAGCTAAAGGCTCTGCCTCCGTTCTACTTTTAAATACCACAAGTAAGTCAGCAGTCTGACAGCGAAGTGCTCTAATGGGGTGATATGCTACTATGAGGTCATTAAGATAACATGGCCTGATTATTCAAGACCTTGTGGTGGGAGTATTTTAAATTTGGATTTAAATTCTGGATTTAACAGGAAGCTAAGCCAGAAGCAGATATAGGAGAAAAATGCTCTCTCTTTCTAGTCCCCGTCATAACTCTTGCTGCAGCATTTTGAATTAACTGAAGGAGGTAGTTCAACCTAGAAGTAATAAATGCATTAACTAGTTTTTCATGCTTACACTTTATCCCAGTTTCTGCGTATTATGACTGGAGTTTTTTGGGTTTTTTTTAATGTTTTAAGCAGATGTACCATGATTTTAAATAAGTCATTTCAACTATTCTTTGTTGCAGAGGTGGGTAGGTGTGATGCAAACATGGAGGTGCAGAACAACAACCAGCCCACCTTAGACAAACACAATAATCTCTACAAGATACCAAGCCAGGAAAATCAGGTAGGTAGTAGTAGTAGTATTGACCCAAAAAATAGTATTGGCCTTTTTTCTTTTTCTTTTTTTTTTTTTTTGCCAAAAGAAGAGCATTACATGTTCCAAAATGTATAGTGTCTATATGACATTGTAAGTTAAAGCACTGTACAAGATAATTTTAGACATTGTGACTAACAGAGTGTAATGTTCTTCTTCTATTAGCATGTGGTAGTTGATGATAACTACCATCAACATATTCAAAATGTTCTGTCTGTATTAGCCTTAGACTTTGAAACAACACATAGTATTGAGAGATATGTTAAAATCACTAAGCTGAAAGAAAAAAATGACATCTATTGAGTTATAATATACTGCTTTGTTTTACTGCTGATGGTGTTTTCTTGTTCAGAAAAATGTTCCAAGCTATAATTACTGCTGCACAATGGCAAACTTCCACATTGAGAAGAAGATCGGTCGGGGTCAGTTCAGTGAGGTCTATAAAGCAACATATCTGCTTGATGGACAGCTGGTGGCACTCAAGAAGGTCCAGGTACAGCTCTTTGTACTTAGTCGCAATACATGTGGTGTTAGATCTCACTGCAGTGCAATGTCATTTCCTGTTTATGTTTATTATAGTGGAAATTGGTGTTTTGCAAGTTAATGTGTTTAACTTGATTACTTAAAGTATTTTATTTTACAAAGTAAACTGTACACGCCTTATCAAATACATTCTTCTGCTTAATCATCTGCAACTTGTAGGCATAATGTTAATTTATTTTAGTCTTTGCTAGCTTAGCTTTAACCACTGTTTAAACACTGGTAGCATAGTTGTTTACATGAATGTGTCAAATATTAAGTGAATTTCAGCCTCCTTTAGTGCTAATAATACTAGTAAAACCAAGATGCATGAAGCTGAATTTAGTTCTGCTGTGTTACCAGTATAATACCAGTATTCCTCAGGAGTAGAAGTATGTTGGGCTTAGCTTTAAACCTGCAGGGTGAGGATTGAGTGAGGCGACTAGTGGCAGCTATCACATTTGCACCGAACACAAACTAAAAAAAGTAAAATTCAGACAAAACAAGGAACACATTGCTTGAATTACATTAACACTGTATTTCATCTTCCACTGACTGATGTTTATTTCCCTCAGGAGCCTAAGATACCTGAGCTCTTGATCTTCCTTCTGTTTAATAAACCAATTAGAGTATAGTTATAGTAATCCATATGAGATCTTTCATGAGATCTTTCTGTCTGCTCCCACGCTACCCAAATGTTCTCCATTATAGTGTTTATTCAAACTCAAAACTCCCTAGACCTGTATAGAGTTAAGTATTTTAATATTTCACTGCACAGAAAGACTTCATCTTCTGTGTTCTCATTCTGAAACATGAGTTTTGTGGAAAACAAACCATCTTTACTTGTTAATAACAATGGTAAATGAGGAAAGCTGTGCCTTTGGCATTCACCCACTCATAACTGTTTATTAATTGACACATTATTCTACCGTGAGAAAGAGGTAGACATGCACATCTACGGAAGATCTCAGAAATAATTATAATTTAATAAAGATAGTCTGACAAAGAAGATGGAGATGGTTTTATGATCTATTAATAAAGTCAAACTAAGATTTGATCATGTAATCAGTTATAATGACTAATGCATGTAATCTTGTTACTGTGGATATATGCTAATCGAAACAGCAGCAACTCAGTGGTGCTGAAAGGTATATACAGGTCTTATACTGACATGCGCTCCCATCCAGACATCATCTTAAGGGAAGGTCTTGCATATTTCAGCAAGATAATGCTAAACCGCATACTACATCTATTTAAACAGCATGACTTTGTAGAGAAGATGTTAACTCATTCACTGCCAGCCATTTCCAAATCAGGTAACTCCCCACTGCCAGGGTTTTTTGAGCATTTTTACTCATTTTTGAAGAGCCACAGAAAACTGTGTGTTATGATCATATAAATGCTGAACCTACCAAAATGAAGAACAGACTCTCTTCTTTCATCCAAAAAAAAAAGCTTGTTTCTACCATTTTCCATTCTTTAGTAATCAGCTGTAGAAGAGAGGTGGGTTCCACCAAAAATGCCTGTTTTGACCAAAAAAAGGGAGAAAACGAGCTTTTTGTGAAAAATACATTTCAAGCAGAAAAGTGCCTTTGACACTAATATTTCTTGCTTTGTAAATAAATTGTTTTGATAAAACATAACCTTTCTCAGTGTTATTTCTGTTTTATAGAAGTGAAAAACTATTTTACCGGTATATGTTAGAGGTGTCACAAATATATGAAAAAATAAACTTCACTGACAAGCTGCCCGAGGTTGTATTCTAGCCCCTCCCATTGAAAAACGTAATTGACGTCTATAGACGTCAATGGCAGTGAATGAGTTAAGTGCTGAACTGATGTGCCTGCAGTCCAGACCTTTTACCAGTTGAAAGCATTTGACTTATTAGGAAACAAAACAAATGTGACAAAGAATACTTGGGACCTTTAAGCAGCTAGAATCCCGTACTAGACAAGAATGGCACAACATTCCTCTCCATCAACTGGTCTCTTCAGTTCCTACATTTTTATTCACTGTTGTTAAAAAATGCGGGATGGTACACAGTGGTAAACATGACCTTGCCCCAACTTTTTTTTTTAGACCTGTTGCTGCCATCAAATTAAAAAATTAGACAATCTTTTTTGTAAAATTGTTCATTTTATCACTTTAAACATTTGGTATTGTTTTATGTGTTCTGTTGTGAATAAAACGTGGGTTTATGACATTTACGAATTGTTACGTTCTGTGAGGCTGTGGGAGTGTGTGGGTGGGGTGTTTGCCCACTCTCCCCGCCTCCACCCCTCTTGCCGCTCCTACCCCTCTCTGTCTCTCTCACTCTCCTCTCTCCCCAGGACACAGCTGCTGCTGATTAGCCTCGTTTGCCACCTGACTCCAGTCAGCAATCATCCTCTGAGGCTATTTAAACTGGGGATGAGCTGTGAGCAGGGTGGCTTTTTCCTCAGTGGCTCTACGCGGTTCTGTGCTAGATTTTGGACAGACAGCCTCTTTCTGACCAGTGAGCAGACGGGCTTGTGGGCCCTGAGAGTGTCTCCCCGTGGTGGGGAGTAGGGTAGGAAGTGTGGGAAGTGCCTCCTTTTTTATTGTGTTTGTTTGGTAGTCTTCCTGCCTTTCGTGGCTGCGAGCGTTTTCTTTGTTTCTTTGGCGTTGTTGGTAAGACGGCGTTGCCGGCCCTTTAAGTTAATGTTAATGTCGTTTGTAATCCACCTGTACCATTTCGTAATAAAGTTCTATTAATACAGAACAACTCTGTCTGTTTTCCTTTTCATTCTGATTCCGGACTCATTTGTTACTGGTCCCCTCACTCACATGCCTAGACCCCTTCGGGGGGAACGTAACAATGTGGGGGCTCGTCCAGGATATGAATGGAAGGAAAATTGAGTTTTTGTGAGTTGTTTGCCGGTGGCCTGGTTAGTTGTATTGTATCGGCTGCGCTCCCTCTCCAGTTAGCAAAAGGGGAGTGTCTAGCTGAGCGTAAGCTCCTCCTTCAGGCACTCATTTTTTATTTTTCCTTTATTATTTTCGGAGTAATCCCGGGTGGGGATTAGTTCCCTGTCGGGGGTAGGCTTGTCGGTGCTTTGTGCACTTGATGCTTAGCCTTTAAAGTTGCCTCGAGCCTGGTACACTCCAGAAGCTAACTAGGCTAAGATTTTAGTAGGCAGGTCTGGGGAGAGGGTCGGCGGTACTTTTATTTATTGGTTAACCTCTGGCCACACTTTTCCCTCCTGTTTTCTCATTTGTGTATTGGAGGTGGTGCTTCTTTGTTGTTATTGTTAGCCTCAGGTAGTTTTTTGTTTTTAGAGTTGATGGCTACCTTTGATATTGCCGTGTTTAAGAAAAACCCCTCGCTTGTCCAACTGGACGCCTGTAGGAAGAGGGATTTGCATGAGGTGGCATCAGGTTATAGCATTTCTGTTTCCACAGCTCTGCGTAAGGCTGAGCTGAAAGCTGCTCTTGTGTCTGGCTTGGTGGAGAAAGGGATAGTGGCCTTGCCAGTATCTGCCAGTCCACTTGGGCATGGGGCAGCGTCTCAGCCTGTTCCGCAGGCGTCAGCTCAAGCTGTAGGTCCATTGGTGTCGACACCTGTTGATCAGGGGCTGCCTGAGGACAAACCCATGACATTGCCTCGCTTCGAACCCCTCTCCATTGAATCAAGTGAAGGCTCGAAGCAGGATGCTAAGCTCCGTGTACGCCTGGCTCGTCTCCAGTTAGAAAAGGAGGACCGTGAGAGGGAGTTCCAGCTAAAGAAAGAGCTGGAGCTTAGGCGTTTAGACGCAGAGCTTGCTAGAGCCAGAGAGGTCGAATTGAGGAAGGTGGAGGTGGAGGCAGAGACAGCTGTGAGGTTGCGACAGCTGGAACTCCGGCAGGTTTCCCTTCCTCCGACTGCCTCCATTCGTCAGGCAGACACCCCGTTTGACGTAGGGAAAAACAGTCGTCTGGTTCCGATGTTCCGTGACACTGAGGTCGACAGCTACTTCGAGTCGTTTGAACGAATAGCCACGGCCTTGCACTGGCCACGGGATTCATGGGCCATTTTGCTCCAATGTAAGCTGGCGGGTAAGGTTCAAGAAGTTTGTTCCTCGTTGTCAGCTGAGGACAGCTTGGACTATGACAAGCTGAAAAGGGCTATCCTGCTGGCCTATGAGCTGGTCCCAGAAGCCTATAGGCAGCGTTTCCGGGGGTTGAGAAGAGGTCAGGGTCAGTCCTATCTTGATTTCGCCAGGGAAAAAGGTGTTCTTTTTGATCGGTGGTGTGCGGCCTGCAAAGCCACTGACATGGCTTCGATCCGGGAACTAATGCTCATAGAGGAATTTAAGAACTGCATTGCTGAGCGCATCGCGGTATATATTAATGAACAGAAGGTTTCCTCGCTACAGCAGGCTGCGACGCTGGCTGATGAGTTCGCGCTCGTCCATAAAACCAGTGTCAGTAGGTATGACCGGCGCGATGCCCCAGTGAAGGCTAGCGAGGTGCCAGTTGCACAGCACCCAAAGAGTGAGGTACTTGTGTTTCGTCCCAAGGCAGACCGAAAGTGTTTTTTCTGTTTTAAGTCTGGCCACCTGATCGCAGATTGTGAAGCTTACAGACGGAAACAATCAGTCTCGTCTTCACGTAAACCAAAAGGGGTTGGGCTGATTAAAACCATGCCTCCTGTCAGTAGGCCCCCTTCCCCTGAGACCCCGGATGAGTGTTTTAAGCCCTTCATTTTTAAGGGGATAGTTTCGCTTTCTGGTAAGACCGAGGATAAGTGTGAAGTGACCATTCTGCGTGATACTGGTGGCTCACAGTCCCTCATACTAGCTAGTGTGCTTGAATTTAATGAGAAGTCTGACTGTGACTCTAGCATCATTGTAAGAGGTGTTGGGATGAGTTTTGTGCCTGCTCCCCTCCATCGTATCTGGGTACAGAGTGAGCTGGTGAGTGGTTTCTTCTCAGTGGGTGTGCGGCCTTCTCTCCCGATTAATGGGGTGGATTTTATAATGGGAAATGATATCGCGGGTGGGAAAGTTTACCCTACCCCTGAGGTGACCAACAATCCTGTTATAGAGCCTGTGTTAGATGCCCTCAGCCTGCAGCACCCGGATGTGTTCCCGGTGAGCGTTCTGACTCGTTCACGTGCCCAGCAACAAGGTGGGGGGGTTGATTTGTCAGAATCAGTGATCGGCTCTATTCTAGAGAAGGATGTGATGCCCTGCACCGATGAGGGAGATAATGGAGCCTTAGAGTTAGCTCACAGTGTGGTTGAGCCAGCTCCTGTGTCTGGAGCTCCTTTTCTGCTCACCCGGGAAGCACTTGTGAAGGCTCAGAAAGAAGACCCTTCATTAGTTCAGTGTTTTACCGCAGCAGCTCAGGATAAGGGAGGTGAGGGGAGCAAGAGGCAGACATTTTTCGTTTGGGAAGGTTTATTGATGCGCAAGTGGACCCCAAGGCCTGGAGAAGACTGGAGCGTAGTGCGGCAGTTGGTGGTTCCGACCAGTCTGCGGTGGCATGTGCTGCAGTTAGCACATGATCACGCATGGTCAGGTCATTTGGGTGTCACTAAAACATATGACCGTATACTGCAGCATTTCTTTTGGCCGGCAATGAAAGCAGATGTAGTGCAGTTTTGTAACACCTGTCACACTTGCCAGCTTGTGGGTAAACCGAACCAGGCGGTGCCCCCCACCCCCCTACGTCCTATCCCTGCTGTCGGTGAACCTTTTGAGCATATCCTGGTAGACTGTGTTGGCCCCTTACCAAAGACGCGGGCAGGGAATCAGTTCTTGTTAACCATAATGTGTGTGTCCACTCGATACCCAGAGGCGATTCCTCTGCGGAAAATCATGACAGCAAGCATTACCAAAGCACTAGTCAAATTCTTTACCACCTTTGGCCTCCCGAAAACCGTGCAGACAGATCAGGGTACCAATTTCATGTCCAGGGATTTTAATCGGACTCTACGGTCCTTTGGAGTTTCTCATTCTGTGTCTAGTGCTTATCACCCAGAGTCACAAGGTGCACTGGAGCGGTGGCATCAAACTCTCAAGGCGATGTTGAGTAAGTATTGCCACGACACCGGAAAAAGCTGGGATGAAGGGGTCCCTTTTGTATTGTTCGCTATACGTGATGCGAAGCAGGAGTCTTTGGGGTTCAGCCCAGCTACCCTGGTGTTTGGACATGACATGCGGGGTCCGCTAAAGGTGCTGAAGGAGAGTTTTCTCAGTGGTTGTGTGCCTAAAACTACTGTGGTGGAGTTTGTAAAAACATGCAAGGACAGGTGGCAACAGGCTACTTTGTTAGCAAAAGAGGCTCTCTGTGTATCCCAGGCAAACATGAAAAAACGATGTGATCAAAAAGCAGTGGAAAGACAGTTCCAGCCTGGGGACAAAGTTCTTGTGTTGTTGCCCGTGCCCAGTTCTGCCCTCATGGCTCGTTTCTCAGGCCCCTATGTGATAGTGAAAAAAGTGTCTGACACCAACTATATTCTCAACACCCCAGAACGCAGAAGGAAGACTCGCCTATGCCATGTCAACATGTTGAAACCATACCATACCAGAGACACCAGCATGACAGAATCATCAGACACTGCTGGGACGGCTGTCCCCGGTTCAGTCCCTGTTGCCCTGCTAAGTGTTGAAGTTAAGGGTGATGATGATCTGGGTACCCTTTCTGAGGGACAGCAATGTGGGCGGTTGTCAAATTCTGTTTTTTTAGCTAAGGCCGAGGCCAACCTATCTCACCTTCCTCCGTCCCAGTGTAAAGAGGTACTTGACTTGCTGCACTCCTACCTGTCTCTTTTTAGTGACGTACCCTCGCGTACCCACGTTTGTGAGCATGACATTGACGTTGGAGACGCAGTCCCAATCAAGCAGCATGCATATCGTTGCCCCTTCGCCAAACGTGAGGTCATGAAAGAAGAAGTTGAGTACTTAGTAGAAAACGGCTTGGCACAACCTAGTTGTAGCCCCTGGAGCTCCCCATGTCTACTAACACCTAAGTCTGATGGCACACCCCGTTTCTGCACAGATTATCGGAAGGTAAACGCTGTAACGGTCTCTGACTCTTTTCTGCTTCCTCGTATGGAAGACTGCATTGACAGCATCGGCCCTGCCAAATTCATCACCAAACTCGATCTCCTTAAAGGCTACTGGCAGGTGCCTCTCACTCCCAGAGCTTCAGAGATTTCAGCATTTGTCACCCCTGACCACTTCATGCAATACACAGTAATGGCCTTTGGCATGAAAAATGCCCCAGCTACTTTTCAACGACTGATGCAGTTGGTGTTGGGAGATGTGCCCCAGTGCAATGTGTATCTAGATGACGTGGTGCTATACACAGACACATGGGCAGATCATATGTCCCTTCTGAGGACAGTGTTTCAGCGGCTAGCCGAGGCCTCGTTGACCCTCAATCTCGCTAAGTGTGAGTTTGGTAAGGCAACCGTCACTTACCTAGGTAAGCAGGTGGGGTTTGGGCAGGTCCGCCCAGTGGAGGCGAAGGTTGCTGCAATCCTGGACTACCCGAGTCCAGCCACCAGACGGGAACTAAGGCGGTTCCTAGGGATGACCGGATATTACCGGTGTTTCTGTAAGAACTTTTCTGTGGTCGTGACCCCGCTAACCAAACTGTGTAGCCCAAAGGTGCCTTTTGAATGGTCAGTTGAATGCCAGCATGCCTTTGAGTCGGCAAAATCTCTTCTGTGCAGCACCCCTGTATTGGCAGCTCCAAACTTCTCTCGCCCCTTTAAGCTAGAGGTCGATGCCAGTGCCACCGGAGCCGGGGCAGTCCTGCTGCAGGATGATGAGGAAGGTGTGTGCCATCCGGTCTGTTATTTCTCTGCAAAGTTCAAACCCCATCAACTGAACTACTCTACCATAGAGAAGGAAGCCTTAGCTCTGCTTCTAGCTCTGCAGCACTTTGAAGTGTATGTGGGCTCCAGCGCTTCCCCGGTGACCGTGTACACAGACCACAACCCCCTCGTTTTTCTGAACCGGATGTACAATCACAACCAGCGACTGATGCGCTGGGCACTCCTGGCCCAGGATTACAATCTGATGATCATACACAAGAAAGGTACTGACAATATAGTGGCTGATGCACTCTCACGCAGCTCGCAATAGGGTGTTGTTGTTATTGTTGTTGTTGCTGTTGTTGTTGTTTTGGTAGGGCTTCAATGTAAGGGGGGGGGGGAATGTTACGTTCTGTGAGGCTGTGGGAGTGTGTGGGTGGGGTGTTTGCCCACTCTCCCCGCCTCCACCCCTCTTGCCGCTCCTACCCCTCTCTGTCTCTCTCACTCTCCTCTTTCCCCAGGACACAGCTGCTGCTGATTAGCCTCGTTTGCCACCTGACTCCAGTCAGCAATCATCCTCTGAGGCTATTTAAACTGGGGATGAGCTGTGAGCAGGGTGGCTTTTTCCTCAGTGGCTCTACGCGGTTCTGTGCTAGATTTTGGACAGTGAGCAGACGGGCTTGTGGGCCCTGAGAGTGTCTCCCCGTGGTGGGGAGTAGGGTAGGAAGTGTGGGAAGTGCCTCCTTTTTTATTGTGTTTGTTTGGTAGTCTTCCTGCCTTTCGTGGCTGCGAGCGTTTTCTTTGTTTCTTTGGCGTTGTTGGTAAGACGGCGTTGCCGGCCCTTTAAGTTAATGTTGTTTGTAATCCACCTGTACCATTTCGTAATAAAGTTCTATTAATACAGAACAACTCTGTCTGTTTTCCTTTTCATTCTGATTCCGGACTCATTTGTTACTGGTCCCCTCACTCACATGCCTAGACCCCTTCGGGGGGAACGTAACACGAATCATTTCATTATGTTTTATTTACATTTACATATCTTTTCCAAATTTTGGGGAATTGGGACTGTATTTCCTGACGTGGTTATTTCTTAAAACATTTAATTTTACAATAATGGACTACACAGCACTAGGGGTGAGTTTCAGTACACTAGATATCTATCTGAAAGAACTATAACTAAATGTAAGACAGTGATTCCTCCATTGTTGTTTTCTTAAGCGTCATGAGCCAACACAATGTGGAAGAGCTATCAGAACTTTACTCAAACAGAAGCTGATTATCGTGTCAATAGTGTCACAGTCTCAATATAATACAGCCTTAATAATTACTGATGGTTTATTTAGATTGTTTCTCTTCTATTGACTGCTTTTAGCGGACTTGAGTAATTAATTTTTCCAAATCGTCTTTTCTTCCCTCACCACTAAACTGCTTGTTGAAGATTTGCAGGAGGTCTCTTTCAGTTAAAATGAAGTTCTTTCTTTCCACATTTGCTCACAATATATCTTTGCAGATCTTCGAGATGATGGATGCTAAGGCTCGTCAGGACTGCATCAAAGAGATTGATTTACTGAAGGTAAAGTCTGTCAAAGCAAATTATACTCTGGTTGATAATAAGTGAATGAGTGCGAAATTGGGTGGCGGTTACTCAGGAGAAAGACCTCGGGCCTCGGACCGGTACCGGTCCGTGAGTTGTTTGATACCGTTTTGAGGCTCAGGTGTGAAATGTATAGTTTTCATCGGTTTTCAGCGTTATTTTGGTATCGTTTTTATCGTTTACTCTGTTTTCCTGGGTCTTTTCACGTGTGTTATGATTTTCTTTTTTTCGGTACCGGCACTAGTTTTATTTTGTTGTATTTATCCGCGACACCTTAAAGGCCGGTCCATGAAAATATTGTCGGGCATAAACCGGTCCATGGCACAAAAAAGGTTGGGGACCGCTGTGTTAGATAGAAAGTACTTAAGGATACTGTGTTACTAAACCGTGATTTTGTTTGTGAGAGTGTCTAATGACAATGACGTACGAACGTGCGACGTCCATGGTAGCAACACACGTTTAGATCAACAATGGATAATATGGAGTGTGGGAGAGAGTACGACCATGCAGCGTTTAAAGCTTGGAAGTACTGACATTACTTTGAGTTTGATTCCATAAAAAGTGACAAAAACATTAGCGTCCACTGTACACTCTGCGTAGGAAGAAAACTTCTTTCTACAGCGAAAAAAATTAAATTTCAAATCTGAACAAGCACCTAGCATGCTGCCACGGGAATGTGAAATTCAGAGAAACCCCCTGATCCCCCCCACTGACATGACCGCAAACCTCCACCGGCCCCACTCCTGCTAAACAGGTGAAAATAGATTTAAGAGCGACAGGACTCAGTGTCGCTGAATCTTTGATTTAATTTATTTTTTGCTGTGTTTTACTTGCATCTATTTGAAAGAGTGAGTGTAAACATAAAAAAAAGATTTAATTTTATATGCTGGAATAAGCGGAAAATAGGTTTAAATGTTAAACAAATTTCTTCCAGTCAGAGAATGTTGCATATAATTAAATTTTTGCTTGATGCAATGTGCATAGAGTTAAAGGATTAACAAGTTTTAAAAAGAGACTTTTTCATTTGATTCAATTTTATATGAATGATTATGCAGAAAAAATACAATTGGGCTGAAAGGTCTATTGCTTTATTATATATTCATGTTATGTATCATGTTTTTAAAAAGTAACCAAGTAGTAAAGTAACTAATTACTTTTGAAAATAAGTAATCAGTAAATAGCGACTAATTACTTTTTTCAAGTAACTTGACCAACACTGGTGGTCACCCTGCCAGACAGGTAGATGGCATGGACCCAAGTTTGTGAATGCTATAACTTGAGAGTGAGGCAATGTAAGAGTTTCAAGTTCACCATAGGTGTATCTACTAAAAATCTCAGATGTGTTTAAAACTCAGTGACAATGACCTTGGCGAAGGTCACTGAGTTTTCAGGAAATCGTGTGAGGCAGCACAGGATTTTGAAATTAATGGCATTTGATGCCGCCAGTATTTTATTTGTTTGAAACATTTGCATGGACGGCTCTGCTATACACCTTGCTTGTGACAGCTCCGTTGACGCTACCATTTTTCTTTTGTTTGTCCACTGCAGCAGCTGAATCACCCCAATGTAATCAAGTACCTTGATTCTTTTATTGAAGAAAATGAGCTCAACATTGTTCTGGAGCTTGCGGATGCTGGAGATCTGTCCCAGATGATAAAGGTCAGAAAACCCTATGACTCGTTCAAATCTCAGTCAAAGATCAGAGGAAATGTTTTATTGTGAATTCAACAACTCGAGAACGATGCAACATAGGATTTTGAAATTGATGTCATAGGTGTGTTTACTAATAGGCTGAGGGATAGTGCTAGGAGTTGCCAATATTTTTCCACTTCCTTGATTAACTTTTTGTATATAAATGGCCCTGAGTATTCCTGTGATCATTTGAATTTATGCTTGCATTTTGGATACAGTTATTACTTAGTATGTAATTTATCAAATCACATATAAAAATCGATTGTTAATTAATAAGCTCATATATAATAAAAGTCTAAAGAAGTGATTTAAATATTTAAGTGCACATTAATTTCAAATATATAATGGTAAAGACATGAGCTCATTGTTTGTGAAGGTGTTAATAAAGATTTAATGAATATTTGTGTGGCCTCATTTAAAGTGAGGACTATTTTTGCCTTGTAAAGTATTTATAAATAAAGTCTCAGCTATCTTCATTTTACGTCCCCACATGAAAGCTAGGCAAACAGGGTGGAGGACAGTAACAATTTGATCCGGATTGGAATGAAAAGGACACCAGGCAGAGGTGTTTAACACAAAATAAGGCTTTATTATAACCAATAACCATATAAACAGTATCAACAGAAAGAGGCAGCAACACTGCTTTGACAATAAATCAGACAGACCAATCCAAGGAAAAGGAGGCCGCTTCACCTATGTTTGTGTGTGTGTAAAAGCTAGACAAAACACTTAAAGTGCTAGGAATAAAGAGCTGAAAGTGTGTTTATATGATTGAGGGATAGTTAGAGCAATAATATTGTGTCATTGTTCTAACATGTAGAATTAGATTAGTTACACTTCTTCCTTCTTTCTGTTCAGTACTTCAAGAAGAAGAGACGACTTATCCCAGAGAGAACAATTTGGAAATATTTTGTGCAACTCTGCAGCGCTCTGGAGCACATGCATTCACGCAGAGTAATGCACCGTGGTAAACAACTCCACTTTGCATTTTTACCATGCACACCTCATCTCCATTGCCATCATTATGCTGATGTAGTTAATCTGCTCAAACACCTCAGTTGTTGTGCATTCATATCTTCCTAACCTTCTTTCTTTTGTCAGTCAAAATTAAAATACAAGGAACTGATATGTACAGGTGTATCCAGCAATTGGGAATAATAACATGTTACATGGTGTTAAAATAAAAAGAATCTCTTTCCAAAGGAAAAAACAATTTGCAAAATGTTGGATCCTGTTGTTATTTGCACGCCCAAAACTATTTTGGTATGGAGTTTGTATTTTAATACTGTGGTACTTGCCAGGTTGGAAAAGATTTAGGCCAAAAAGCAGAATCTGATTGTCAGAGAAGTTGTGATTTTTATATTGATAATGATGCTTTCCATTAAAATTAAAAAAGAAAATCACAGTAAGGTGTCAGTTTCACTGAAAATCAGATTATGCTTTTTGGCCTACCTAAATCTTTTTAAATCTGATTTTCAAAGAAATTGTGATTTTGTTTTTCTATTTTAATGGAAAGTATTGTTAAATAGAAAAATAACAGCACAGACCAAACATTTCTAATATCCCCCCAAAACCAAGCAAAGTTGAATTGGTTTGTGACGTAATTACAGCAGTTTTCACTGGACGCGGTAAATGTTGGAGCTGTAACTTGTCTGTAAACAGGAAACGGCATGGTTCTTTCTCAAAATTGAATTAGCCGTAAGCACACCTCTCATAGTTGCAGGAAATCAACTACTGTGTGTAGAGTGTATATAATGTCACTATATTCTTGGGTTTAGAACAGAATTGCAGTGTATTTGCAATGAATGTCAATGTGTGCATGTGTTTAAACCAGATATCAAGCCAGCCAACGTGTTTATAACAGCCACCGGGGAGGTAAAACTGGGAGACCTTGGACTAGGACGCTTCTTCAGTTCCAAGACCACT
Source organism: Maylandia zebra (assembly GCF_041146795.1). NCBI lineage: Eukaryota > Metazoa > Chordata > Actinopteri > Cichliformes > Cichlidae > Maylandia > Maylandia zebra. The sequence continues at coordinate 58,737,773 of NC_135173.1, read as the reverse complement.
GTAGCACATTCTTTAGGTGACGCACACACACAACACACGTTTATGCACAATTTCTATGTTGTGCATAATTTTCTGTCAGATCAGCTCTTGATTCAGGCATGCAGATCATATAGAACACAGAATTAAATATTTTAGTGACGAAAATGGAAACTGTGTAAAACAAAAATCTAAACAAAGATATCTTGGGGGTGTGGTAATAAAAAAATAAACAATTCACTGTCGTATGTGTTTTCCTACTATAAGGTTTAACACTTAAACTACTGCATAAATAGTGTTTTCATCTTTTTCATTTATGCACAAAATGACAAGTCTGTTGTTTTCTGTGTGTCAGTGGGAACACCTTACTACATGTCACCCGAGAGAATCCATGAGAATGGCTACAATTTTAAGTCAGATATCTGGTCCCTGGGCTGTCTTCTGTATGAGGTAGGTCCAAAGACACTTTGACTTTTTCATTGTGTTTATAGTGAATGATTCAACAGAAAATGACTTTCTTACCCTGGAAAAAAGAAAACCAAGCTTGTGGTGCCTGTTGGCTGATTAGTGCCAGGGTGCTCGGCGGAAATGTAAATAAAAAAAAAAAAAAACGTTTCAACTTTAAACCCAGAGGTGGGATCTTATAAATAAGCTTAAACATTTTCTTTTATTTACACTTCCGCCAAGCACCCTGGCACGAGAATAGAGACCTCTCTGAACACCACAATGTTACTTGAACTCTGGTCAGGAATAATATTTCACTTGTAGGTAGTGCCAACCAAGCTAATTCATTTTTCTTCTTTCCTTATCCCTTATCCCTCTTTGCTCCAGATGGCTGCACTGCAGAGTCCATTTTATGGGGACAAGATGAACCTTCTGTCCCTCTGTCAGAAGATAGAGCAGTGTGATTACCCCCCTCTCCCCACGGACCATTACTCTGATAAGGTAAAGTAATACAAAGCCACGTTTGGTTTTGATTTGAATTTGAGTTTCATTAACTTTTTGGTTTATTATGTTGCTAGTTTTATTTTTCTGTTTGGCAAAAAAGGTGTACAGAGCCTCGCAGGGGCCATATGAAGAATACATAGGTCCTTATATTGAGCGCTTGAAAAGCTATTCCATGAAAGCTAATACAGTTTGTTTCAACATGTTAGTTGTTCACACAAGATAAGTGAATATATGGAGAGGGAGCCTACCTTCTCCACTCGCACTGATATTGGTAAACTTGGACAGATAATCATAGATTTGACCTTCCCTGATAACACACAAGCGCAATGCTGTTGAAACAGTGGCTCATTCCAGTCATTGTAAGTTAAAAGGTTTAGACAGCATAATGTGTGGTATTTTGCAATATAAAGAAAGTACTATATTTGCCCTTGCATTTCTTTCTGTGTCTGTGGTCTTACTGACCACAGAAAGTGCTTTAGCTACAAGCCACATTTAATACATTCATACAGTGTAATATTTTTTAAACTTTAAACACAACCTCATAACTTTGGTTAATTTAGTATACCAGTTAACCTAAGGTGCATAACTTTGGACTGTGAGAGGCAGGCACAGGGAGAGTATGTATAATCGACACTGAAAGCAGTCTAGGGCGTCACAAGATGATGAGCGTGGAGAATAGCGTGCGCTGCTGCATCTCGACTGTGCCTATAAAATTATGTTTAGCATGACTGAACAATTCTGAGAACATGGCCTGTGGGTAAAGTGAACTCTCAAGTCCTACTTTACTACTACTTACTTTAGCTCCTTCTCTGAATGTGGTGATTTTTGTTCTGTAAAATAGCCCTGAAGCATGTGTCCTTTTGCTTACACCAATTTATGCACAGCGTAGTTTGTTTTGTTTTGTTTTTTTGTTTTTTAAAAGCTGAAATAACAGCCTCATGCTTTTTGCAGCTGCGTGACCTGGTCAGCATGTGCATCAACCCAGACCCGGACCAGAGGCCTGACATTGTCTTTGTGCTGCAGTTTGCAAAACAGATGCACATGTGGACTTCCAGCACCTGAGTGACACTTTCAAGCCCTCTTCTCTGCTCAATTTGAGGCTTTCCACTTACTATGTGCCTGTCCTTGCAGAAGCAAGTTTGCCCTTACCTCATCTTAGCAGACTATAACCTTGGAAATACTGTGATGTATCTTTTCAGTCATGGAAGATGTGAAGAGGTACATGGGTATACTCACGGAAAACAAAAGTGAGAGGTAACCGTATGTCTGCCTGTTTCTTTAGCTGAGAACATAGCCAAAAGAGCTGTGTCTCCCTCTGATGACAGATTCCTCAAATAAGAGTTGCATTCCCAGTTCAACCGTGTCTTCCTGTGTAGTAGGGCTGGGCAGTTTGAATATTTGTCATGTCGTCTACTATAATCATATCATACATGTTTTTATACATTGTAAAGTACCTCATTTAGTGTTCAAAATGGACAGCTAATAAATGCCTATTCTCAGAAAAAAACAACAACGAAAGAATGCAGGGGAAACTGAAATTGAAGTGAAATCATAAAATAAAAATAGTTTTATGATCAGATGAAGCGTAGCTAGTTAATATTGCCTTTTACAAACAGTGGAGAGCTCAGTTAGCACTTCTGGAATATAAATATAGATAAATCTCACACAGGTTATTCTATTTAAGCTGCTTGGGCCTTGCTGCTCGTTGCAACCCATCTCCAACTCCTTTTTTTCATCTTATTCTTATGTGAAATAATCAGTGCTTGCGTGTTGGCACTGATGCCTGATCTGTTTGTGCTGAAAACCTTTTAAGGTTTTTGTTGTGGGAAAGGCAGGAGGTCATCCACGAATAAGGCCAGAAATTGAAAATGACTCCAAATGGAATAACAATCCTATTTTAACTGAGAAGTTCCTGACAGAACTGTGGCTGAAAGCTTAAAGAAGTAGCCAGGTTTATGGGATTATTCAATAATCACTTATAATAATGCTTTCTCATGGATGTCACATTCATTCACCTGTGGACAAGCAGCTGAGCACCCACAGTGTTTCTGCCTTTTCTGATTCAGTATATTCTCTAAGTCTATGAAAGCCCTAAGAACAATTTGGGAAGTTTTCTTAAGGGCAGTTCTCCATCATGTAGTGATTTATACATTTTCCCTGCTTAAAGACCTGGTGAAGGATCAAATCTTGTTAGGGTTGCATCCAGTGTATAAATTTGTGAAATCAAATATGTGGAGCTGTCTGTTGTGCAAACCCCCTATGAATGAAGAAGCAGTCAAAAGAAGATGTTGCTTCTGACTGAGGACAGTTTGTCATGTATGTATCTAAAGGTTGCCACCAGTGGCTCAAATCTGAAAGTGAACTTACATATTCATAGAACTTTCCAATCATATGTTGAGCTTTAAAGACTGAGTTACCACTGAATTTCTTGGATCAAGCCTTGTGAAGTCAAATGTGGCCGTATTTTAATTTTATGAGTTGGGAAATCATGTTGTGTCCACCTTATAAATCTCACTTTACTCTCCTTTTATCTGTGCTTTGGTTTCCACAGGTTTCAAAAAGAAACATTTGAAGCTGTTTCAGTTCCCCACTGTGTTCACATGCTGGTCTGTTATCCTCAGCGTCTTAAAGCTTTACTACTTTACAAGTAGTTAAGTTCTGTCAGTCAATACCCAAGTTCCTGTTAAGACTACATTTGATTTAGTTGGTTTAATTTGCGTTGTCACATTAAAACTGATGGAACAATAGAATCAAGAATCAGATGATGGTGAAAGACAAATGTTGTGTTGCTGGGAGGAGCAGTCATGGAACTGTGAGAACTTATTTAACTCCATCCTGTTAAATTTTGTTTATATCACATTCTGTCAGCCCTGCAAACCAAAGACATAGAACAAAGGTGACTAAATGAAAAATACAAGTTATAAATGACTACCAAACTGCACTGATAATTGGCTGAAAGTATAAAATCGGCTCTGGCTGAACCTCTGAAATCTCAGAATTTACAAAAAAACAAAACAAATACATCATCATGTGCCCAATTGGCATTCACCACAGAGCACCACATAGGGCACCCATTTAGTTCACAAATGAAACAGGTTCACAGTGAACAATGTGACAGGCATGAATAGGTCTAGATGGTGGCAGACCTGTCAGTTCTGATATTCTCTGCTGAATTCCAGTTGAGCCACATGATAATTGTGAGTGAGCAGTAAAAGAAATTGGCTCTAATGCCATTAATTGCCTAAATGTTTCTTTGTGTTGTTGCTCGGTCACTGTGAACTGAATAGCCATATGTGCTCCACCACATAAACTCAAAAACCTTACCAGCCCCAATCAGCTCCATAGATAATTATATTTAGAGATCTGGAGTTTGTTTGTGTTTTTATTATTATTATTATTATTAAATGTTTACATTTTGCATATCTGCAGTTTTGGGAAAGAAAAAGTGCTTCATGCCACAGTTTGAGTAAAGGAGAACAAATCAAACACACACAGAAATTAATCTGGAATTGATACTGTCGTGGTGAGTGTTGCTCCAGTGGTGTTGTAGTTTTGTGTTGATTGTATGAGAATGCAGTCATGGTCTGCTTCTAATTTATAAATTTGGACCAATCTTGCTGTGAAACTGTAAACACCATAAACATTAGATGCTGTGAAAATGAATGAATGAATGAATTGCGCGATGTTTTTGAAATACATGTATTAGATGCACAGAGTGAGAGCTTACCGTTTTCATCTTGTTTAAATAACTTGTATCTTCATCTTCCATCTACCATGCTTATCAATAGTCTCCAAAGCATTGTGCCATTATGTTTATGTTGACTGTGCTTTTCTGTGCAAAGTGATATTAAATTCAGTTCAGTCATATTTCTTTTGATGTAAAGCTTTGCTTTTAACTTAATCACACTGAAACCTGCAGCAGATTTCAATGTGAGGATGAATATGTTTGCTGTAGGTGAATTAAATTTTTTTTTAAAAATATGTTGGTTTAAATTCATCAACATCCCTCATTCATAACTGTCAGAATCCTGAAAACACGAGTTTGCTAGAGTAGCAACAATCTTTCATGGTAGCTAATCAAGACTTTGCTATAATTTTCTTGAATATCTTCCTTTATCCTTCAGCGCCCTAACAGGTACACACACAAGTTTTGTAGTTTATTATCGTTTAGACCCGGAGTTTACCCAGTTTCTGTCTGATCTTTGAGACTTTTTGTCTGAAAATTAAATTAATATCTTGAAATATTTTTATATTATTTTAGGGTTTTTAGCCTTACTTCAGAAAGTGACTTGAGGCAACTGTTGTTGAGATTTGGCGTTATATAAATTGAATTGAGCTGAACCTAAATGAATATAGGAAAATCCACAATTGTCACGGGAATTGTCATTACAGTAATGATAAAAACTTGTTTTCTAGTTTGGTGTCTTTGACTCCAGTAGGCATACATGTAGTATGCCTAATTTTGATTTGACTTGACGAAACAGTCCTTAAGGTATGATGTGATGTCTGGCACCAAGATGTTTGCAAGAGATCCTTACGTCCTGTAAGTTGTGAGGTGAGGGCTTCATGAATTTAACTTATTTTGCCTAGCACATCCCACAGATCCTCATTTGGATTGAAATCTGGAGAATTTGGAGGTCAACACCTCAGTCCTCAAAGTTGTTCTCAAACCAATCCTGGACCATTTTTGCATTTGCTTTATGCCAGGGTGCGTTATCTTGCTGAAGGAAGCCACAGCTGTCAGGGAACGCCATTTCCATGAAAGCATGTAGATGCTTTGCAGCAATGATTAGGTAGGTGGCACACACGGGGAAGAGAAAATGTGGCTGATCAGACAAGATTATGTGTTTTTGTTGCTCCCTGCTCGAAGTTCTGTTGCTCGCATGCCCATTGTTGGCGGTGGACGGGCCGGCATGGGTCTGTGGTTATGCAGCCAACAAACTATGATGCACTGTGTATTTTTACACATTTCTATCAGACCTGACAATAAATTTTAAGTGATTTGAGCTACAATAACTCTTCTGTTGGATCAGACCACATGGGGCAGCTTACATTTCCAATGTGCATCAGTGAGCCCCATGACCCTGAACTGGTTCACCACTGTTCCTTTCTCTGACCACTTTTGATAGATACTGATCAACTTATTGTTGAATGCCTGAGCCAATCCTAGATGCCGTAGAGCAAAAGGTGGGATACTTCCTGGTCGCAGGACTAACACAGAGAGACAGACAACCATTCCTTACTACGACCAATTTAGAGGCTTCAATTAACCTAGCCCCACAAACTGCATGCCTTTGGGCTGTGGGAGTAAGCTGGAGAACCAAGAGAAAAGCCACTCAGATGGGGAGAATATGCAATACATAAAGGTCCCAAGGAGATGGTGGATTTGAACCCAAGACCTGGCAATAGTGCTACTTTCTCACTGTGCTGGCCCTTACTAGTTTTTAAAATGATTTGATTGATTGATTGATTGATTGATTGGTAATTTATTTCAACATGTGAACAATATACAAGTACATTTAGAAAAGAAATAAGAGAGAAAAAAAATACTATACAAATTACATACAAAAAACCATTCTGATTAATTTACATGTTGAAAGGGAGTGGGAAGAAGTATACACTTATTTAATCCCACCCCTTTGCCATAAATTATCAGTGAATATTTAGTCAGCTTCCTTACTGATATAATTTGTAATAAAAATAGTGAACAGATTTCTGATATACTATATACTATAATATCACATCATGAATTTTTTGTTTGTTTGTTTGTTTTTAAATAGAGACATTCACTTAATTTAAATATTTTCCTTTTCTTTATAGATCGAGAAGATCATATTTTTATAACTCTTTTTGAACAGTTTTATGTTTGGACATTGCTTTAATTCCATATTCAGACTGTTCCATAGTTTCACTCCATGAACAGAAACACAAAAGCCTTTTCTTGTAGTACGTACCTTCATTGTTTTGAAGTTACAAAAACCCCTTAAATTATAACTTCCTTCTTTCAAAAAAAACATACTCTGAATATTACCTGGCAGTTCTTTATTTTTTGCTTTGAATAGAATTTGTGCTGTTTGGAATTTCACTATATCGTCAATTTTCAATATTTCAGACTGCAAAAATAGTGAGTTTGTATGTTCCCTATAACCTGCATTGTGGATGATTCGAATTGCTTTTTTTTGAAGAGTAAAAAGTGAATGTAATGTGGTTTTATAGTTATTGCCCCAGACCTCTGCACAATAGCTTAAGTATGGTGAAACCAGTGAACAGTAGAGAATATGAAGTGATGTTCTGTCGAATACCTGTTTTGCCTTGTTTAGTACTGCAATGCTTCGTGATACTTTGGAATGAATATATCTTACGTGAGCTCTCCAGTTAAGTTTTTCATCTATTATTACCCCCAGAAATTTATTTTCACTGACTCTTTCAATATCAACACCATTTATTTGAATCTTTGCATTTGTATTTAAACTACTATTTCCAAATAACATCAGTTTAGATTTATTCAAATTTAATGATAATTTGTTTTTATCAAGCCAGAACTTCACTTTACTTATTTCATTAGTCATATCCTCCAATAAATTCTGCAGATCATCACCAGAGCAAAAAATGTTTGTATCGTCAGCAAAGAGAACCATTTTTAATACTTTGGACACTTTACAGATGTCGTTAATGTACAAGTTGAAGAATTTTGGACACAAAACTGACCCTTGGGGTACACCACAAGCAATGTCCATACATAAGGAGCAACCACCATTTATTTTCACAAACTGCTTTCTGTCACTTAAATAACTCCGGACCCAATCTAAAACTACCCCTCTGACACCATAACGTTCCAGTTTTCTTATTAATATATCATGATCTATAGTGTCAAATGCCTTTGTCAAGTCTATGAATAACCCAGCCACATATTGCTTTTTGTCTATGGAATTTGTGATGTATTCTATTGAATCTAATAGTGCCGATGATGTTGATCTGCTTGATCTGAATCCGTACTGACTCTCAGTGAGTAGTTTATGTTTATCTATAAATTTTTCCAGTCTGTTTTTAAACAGTTTTTCAAGAACTTTTGAGAATTGAGGTAGTAAAGAGACAGGCCTGTAGTTTGTGAAATGGTGTTTGTTTCCAGATTTGTATAGAGGTATAACTTTTGCTATTTTCATTCTGTCTGGAAATCGACCAGTTTGAAATGATAAATTACAGATGTATGTAAATGGTTTTATAATAGCCTCAATGACTCTTTTAACCACTATCATATCAATATCATTACAATCCAAAGATTTGTGATTTTTACATTTTTTGACAATTTCAAGAACTTCATTTTCATCAACGGCTGTGAGAAACATAGAATATGGATTTCTGTCAATCAGTGTATCGGGTTTTTCCTGTGCTTTCCCAGGATGAGTGATTGTTCTTGCTAAATTTGGTCCAGCAGTTACAAAGAATTCATTGAGACTATTTGCCACAACATCCATATTGTATTCTTCATGGTCATTACAAATGAAATACTTGGGATAGTTCTTTTGTCCAGTCCCACATTTTATAACACTGTTCAGGATTTCCCATAATCTTTTATTATTATTTCTATTTATATCTAATTGCTTCTTATAGTATTCCTTTTTACTAAATCTAAGTATATTAGTTAACCTATTTTTATATCTTTTGTATCTGATTTCAGCATCTTTAGTTCTCGTTCTTAAGAACTCTCTGTATAGAGCATTTTTCTTTATACATGCATTTTGCAGACTTTTTGTTATCCATGGACAGTCCATATATTTCTGTTTCCTACTATATTGCTTTATTGGACAGTTGGTATTGTACAGTAATGTAAATATTCTAAGGAATTTATTATAAGCACTATTAACGTCCTGTTCCTGATATACTTCACCCCAGTTTTCCTTCAATAAATCTTTTTTAAATGCATTCATTCTTTCTTCTGTTCTTACTCGTCTGTACTCTTTTTTACTGTCCATTTTATTGATCTTGTAATTCCTATCATAGATTGTAAAAATTGGAAGATGGTCACTTATGTCGTTAATCAGGAGTCCACTTACAGTCTTATTTTCAATGTCATTTGTAAAAATGTTGTCTATGAGAGTTGCACAATGTGATGTAATCCTGGTAGGTCTAGTAATTTTAGGGAATAGGTTCATACAGTGCATTGTGTTTATAAATTCCTCAGTGGTTTTATGTTTATTTGGGTTTAGCAAATCAATTTTGAATTCTCCACAAATGAAAACTTTTTTGCGAGCTATTTCAATAAATGTTTCTTCTATCCAGTCTTTAAATGTCTCAATACTACTACCTGGAGCTCTGTATATACAGCTAATGAGCACATTTTTACTTTTTTCTTTACAAATTTCAACTGTAATACATTCTAGTACATTATCTTTTTTTTTTTTTTTTTCTTCCGCCTGTCCCATTTGGTTCTTTAGCCATCAGAATTGTTGTCTGAAGACCAACAAGGATACCCAATGGATTTACTTTGCCAAATGGATCATCGTGGCATTGCCGTATTGGTCCATTTGGTCGATCTTTGTTTTTATTATTTATTATATTTTATTTTCAGATGTTACAGATGGGACAGACATGAGTGAGAGATAGGAAAGGGAGAAAGAAAGAGGAAGGAAAGGAAAAACAGAAGGGGAGAGGGACAGTGAGAAAGGGGGGGAGAAAAAAAAATCTCCTGGATCACCTGTTGAGAGAAGAATAGAAAACAAGCAAAAAAAGACAAAAAAAAAAAAGAAACAAAGCAACATACTAAACACAACACCATCGCATTAATCTAGCTAAGTGTAAACAGCAGTAAATACTAAATATTCAATGTTGTTGTGCAGCACGCAGGACAGATGTGCTTCGAAGTAGCAGCCAAGAAAGGTGTAATTTGGGTCTACGAGCAGTGAACACCCGTGTGCATACCTGTGTGGATCAGCGCGCTTGTATTCCAAAGGTTTCTCCATGTAATGATCTGCTAGGGAGTGTGGGGGGGCCACAGCCCCGTCCTCCAGGGTGTGAGGCAGGTATGGAGGAGATCAAAACTCCAGACATCCAGAGGCCCCCAGAACACAAGAAACCATGGAAGACCAACAGAGGGGCAGCCGCGCCACTGTTCCAGTAAGAGCTTTCTAGTACATTATCAATCACCATCGTCATCTTTTCCACCACATTAAATTTCAAGGATTTGTCCACATACAAGGCCACTCCTCCTCCTCCTTTGTTTCGCCTAGTTATAAATGTGAATTCATAACCCTCCAGTTCAAAGTCTGTTCCTTTTTCCATATTGATCCAAGTTTCTGATAAGGCAATGACACTAAATGGATGTGAAAACTGGTTAAGATATTCTTTGATATGACTAAAATTAGCATAGAGACTTCTACAGTTAAAGTGGATAATTGATAATTTATTCTCAGTTTTAATCCTCTGATTGTAGTCTTTATTTGTATAGTAGCAGCAATTGTTATTGTTAGATGAGAAAAAGTTGTTGTCTGGATCTATTTCATATTCCAAGTCATGTGTATTGTGATCCATATAGTTAAATGTTTTCAGTTCCAATTGATCATATTCTGCAACTGTCTGACTGATGCAGCTGATTCTTCCAGATGTATCTGAGTTCTAAATACACTCTCATATTATATAATCTTAACTAGAGATGGACTGATCCGATATTACGTATCGGTATCGGTCCGATACTGACCTAAATTACTGGATCGGATATCGGAGAAAAATAAAAAATGTAATCCGATCCATTAAATATCACGAAAGCACCTCACAAAACTTGCAACACGCTGTAACTCACCTCAGAACGTTAGCACGTCGGAGCAGTATGCATCACGTGATAGAGCGGCTGTGGCATGCGGGACCTGTCGGTGGTCTGGATAGCATGTGGAGCTTCGCTAGCAACCCGGCATTTCATCTCCGACAAAGTTATCCCCGAGAGAAGTAAAGCAAGTGTGTAAGTCCATCTCTGAATGTTTGTAAAGCATTCCTGCGTTAAGCTTAACAAGCGACTGCCTCTCGCTCTCCGGCTGCTACTTCAATCATGAAACTGCTTAATGATCAGCTGATCGGCTTTTCTGTCGCGAGTCCGTCTGTCTTGTTTGTTTTTGCCCCACTTTGCACCAGAAAGAGGAAACCAGCGGCTGAACAACAGCAGCACGTTTAAGCTTGATAAGCTGTTGTTAGAATTTATTTAATATTACTTTCTACTCGAGGATCTTTTTCTATGTAGCTGACATAACTGTGCAGGGGCGGATCTAGCAAAGTTTAGCCAGGGGGGCCGATAGGGCATGAACAGGGAAAAGGGGGCACAAAGACATACTTTTCTTTCTTACTCTCATTTAAAATGTCGAGCTTTTAATAAATAATTATCTGACACCCAAAGTTTTAATTTGATGTAAAATGAATAGAAGTCAATTACTGTATATAGTGACTATTAAGTCTAATATATATACCCTAGTAAGCTATAGTACTTTTTACTTTGGGATGGTACCATCTGTGCTGTCTGCAATTTTGTTGAAGAAAGATGCTGAATCTATTTAATATTTCTTGAAAAATAATTGATTTCTGTGCATTTTTTTCACACTTCATCAAATTAAGGTTGATTACGTCGATTAAGCATCATGAGGTGGAGCGTGAGGGGTGGTTCCCTATTTTTTATTTATTTATTTTTGTTGTTGCTGGGAGTTGGAACCCTATTAGTTAGGTTGCTTAATATTTACGCTAAGTACTCTTTAAAATACCAGAATAGTGAGGATGATGTAGGTTTAAGTTTATTAGATTGATCAGTATTGCTGAACTATGAAATATTTTTTTTGTATACAGGTATAACAGAATAGCTTTAGTGTAGTTGTTGTTTTAAACTTGAGTATGAACTTGCAGACTTGCAAAATGCAGCAAGATATTTTAAAAAACAGTTTTGTTGATTAAAAAACATTATATCGGATTCATATCGGTATCGGCAGATATCCAAATTTATGATATCGGTATCGGTATCGGACATAAAAAAGTGGTATCGTGCCATCTCTAATCTTAACACACAAAATATTACTTTTTTTCTGACAAAACTAATCAAAAATAAAGAAGCAGTGTGTGGAAAAATAACTAAACCCCTGCTTACAGAGGAAATAATAGGATAAGGAACAGCCAGCTAATCAAATGTCTCTTATTAAGAATAATAATACAAACAATAAGAATAACGTTATTGATCCCAGAATTTTTTCTGATGCTGCCTCTCCAACAGACTAGAAAAGCACACTTGTTGCTCAGTTATTCCAAGCACACCGCCACAGACTGATAGAACATCTGCAGCTGATGATAAAGGATTATTAGCAAGTGCAACTATCTATGACAGCCGTTGTCTTAGTTTGCTAGTCGGGAGCATTCAGAAGTGTGTTCATTATTAGTTGAAAAGATATCAGTAATGATCTTAGAGAAACGAAAACAATTTGAAGTCCAACATTCTACAGTGAGAAATATTATTCACAAACGCAATATTCAGAGAGACATCTGTCTGTGTGGTAAATATTAAAGTTCTTGACAGTAATTGGAAAAAGACTAAATAATTATTACTTGTTCAGAAGGGTTACTAGGAGCAAGACCCTTCACCATAAGAAGAACACATCAGCACAGCTTGAGTTTGCAAAGCTGTATCTCAGCAAACGATAAGACTTTTTAAACAAGTGGAAACGTTTGGCCAAGTTTGGAGAAAACCAAATGTAGTGTATCAGCACAAACATCTAATTCCAACTGTCAAGCACATTGGTGGAGGCATAATCTTTTGGCCTTGCTTTGCTCTGAGTCAACCATGAACTCCTCTGTATAGTATTCTAAGTAAAGTATTCTAGAGTAAAATGTGGGGCCATCTTTCCAACAACTAAAGCCTGGCTGAAACCGTGTCATGCAGCAGGAAATTATTCCCAGCACACCAGAAAATATACAACAGGGTGGCTAAAAAGAAAATAATCAGTGTGTTGCAACGGCCCAGTCAACATTAAGACCTAAACCTTGAAATGTTGTGGTGAGAGTTTAAGACAGTGGTCCCCAACCCCCGGGCCTCGGACCGGTACCGGTCCGCGAGAGTTGAGGCTCAGGTGTGAAATGTATAGTTTTCAGGGTTTTTATCGGTTTTCAGCCTTATTTTGTTATCGTTTTTATCGTTTACTCGGTTTTCCTGGATCTTTTCACGTGTGTTATGAATAAATATTTTTTTCGGTACCAGTACTAGTTTTATTTTGTTGTATTTATCCGCAACACCTTAAAGGCCTGTCCATGAAAATATTGTCGGGCATAAACCGGTCCATGGCGCAAAAAAGGTTGGGGACCGCTGATTTAAGAGATCTCGGAATGCCCGGAAACCTCGATGAGCCTCAATGACATAAAGAAGAGTGTGCCAATTTTCATCCACAGGCATGTAAGAGACTGATAAAGTCATTAAGAAAATCATTACTTAAATATTTTGCTGCTATTTTTGAAGTATTTGAAGTATTTATTTATTTATTGTCATTGTCAAGAACAATGAAATTGCGTTTGGGGCTTCCATACAACCCCAAAAAAAGAAGAAAATAATAAATACCCCTTAAAACCCAAGTGTACATATTTAACCCAGTGTGACTCCAATGCAATAAGACAATCCTTAGCAATAATGTTCGTAGAAATTCAGACAAAGACCTGAGAAACATGACAAAATACAACAATGCAACCCATTCAATATTATTGTACTGTGAGATATGATATCAGATATGATAGTTATCTATTTAAGAAAGAGGGGGGGGGGGGGGGCAGGAGGGGGAAGAGAATAAAGATATGATGCACCAATGCAGACCAGTTCATTGCTATGGTGGTTTCTATAAGCTCTTGAATCATGGTGTGTACTTCTTCATTTGACAAAAACTAAACCAAAAGGGCAGCATTATGTTAAAAACTGACACCCTGTAATATGTCACATGTTGTTCTTCATTTGAATTTAAATCATTTTGAACCCAGGTAAAGACCTGGTGATGGTCTGCAAAGGGTGTACTATCTTTTATTATTTTTTGACTATATCCAAATCAAAAATTACTCCATGGTTCCTCACATTGTACACAACTTTCCTGTTTTGGGGGGCTACTCACTTGTTTTAAAAAATAGGGACAACCTAAACGCTCCCCAAAAAATGAAGGCGAAACATATCTATCGCCCCTGGTGTTTGGGTGCAGTATAGGTCATAAACCCTGTCTCTTCCATGTGAGCGGATGGGACTAGGGTCAAGTCAACACAAACAAGGTCTCCTCAGATAAATTTTTCCCATAGATGCTTTATGCAATTATTTGTATTTAGTATGCTAGATGCTTGTATAGGCATTTGTATATAAGAGTATGCTTATGCATATGTGGATGCTGTTAGGAATAAAATTATTAAATAAAGCTGTTTTTGTGATTTTTATATACACATTCCAAGTGTGCTCATTAAGAGCTGGCACTCCGTGTAGTAAAGGTCAGAAGCATTAGTTCAGATTGATTGAATTGAACTATTGAGATTGATATGTTGAGTTGCAGTGCTTATAGATCATAACTAGTTAAAGTCAGGGGGATATTTTTCTTGGCCAAGGGAGTGTGAACAGAATGTCTCAGACTTAGCTAGCAATTCTCAGCCTGTTATTTTCTACTTATTATCTAATATTAATACAGCAAGGTTAGGGAGCGAGGTGTTTTTCTTTCTGTCTTTTTCCAGGAAAAGGAGCAGGGTCGAGACAATGACTGAAGTGCAGAGGAATATCGAGTCAGAGACGATAGGACCGGCCGCATTGTTTTTCAGGAGAAGATAGTCAAAATAATATTTGTTTTTGTTGTGATATAGAACTGCATTACCCCATCATCATCGTCATCCCCTTTGTGAAGCAGATCGTTGGTTCACATTGATTCCAGCGTGCTGTAACTTGTAATTTCAACTGCTGAAACAAATTAAATCTTTTAAAAGACAGTCACTCTCCTGAATTCCTGAAGGAAAGAAACAAAGAAAACAATGTCTTGTAATCTTTTTACCTTTTTTTAAAACCATTTTTGAGCACTTAATTTACACCTTAATTTACACCATGCTTTGTTTATGGTCACACAATTTTCAAAAATTGTGGAAACACCCCTGCTTCGCTTTCACCCTCTAGCTCATTAGGGTGGACACTCTCCCTCTCTAACTGGTTCGTTAAGGATCACTAGATTGCTAGGGTCTGCTCCTTACTATATAAAGCACATTGAAATGTGAAGTGTTGTAAAAGAGTACTATATAAACAAAATTGAATTGAAAACTGCATACTTGGAGGTGCATACTTCCATCTAGTAAATACACAGTAGGGAGTGTTCATCACTGCTACTTCTCTGGGCATCAGTACAGCTCGTATCTTTTCTTCCAATTGTTCTTCACTCTTTTCCCTTCTGAGAGTTGTAGTGCTTTGGTGAGAGCCACAATCTCTGGCACCTGATCTGAGGCTGGCTGTGTAATTTTTCCCTTTTCCGTTCCCTTTCTCTCCCCTGTAACAACATCAGTCTGTATACAAGGTGAGATCCGGATGCTCCAGTGGTTCAGTTCGTAGATCTGATGTAGATGCAGGTAATTCTTCATAATCTATTTCATCCTGTGTGTCATAATTATCCCTCTGGCTTCTGAGTATCACTGGCGAACCATATGACCAATCTTAGTCACTCATCCTCTCATTTCCTCAGGGCTGCTGAACTCCAATTGAAATCCCCTGATGTGGAGGAATCGGCATAGACCAGGGCCTCAACGACCATGTGCCCTCCTTACCTGAGATCTGTGGTTACATCCACTTTGGCAGTCATATTGGGCCAATTTGTCATTAACTTATTTAATCTCTTGGTCCCCTCCTTCAAAAAGGACCACCTTCTCTCTTCCTCACACTGTTCACCAGCATCCTGTTGTTTTTCCTTCCTCTGCATCAGGTTCTCCCATAGGTGTGACATCTATTATCCCTGAATTCAACTACTGCCTGAGCTGTAGACCAGCGTTCCCATGTGTGCTGTAATATTTAGGCAAACTCACACAATCAGGTAATTCTGGGTAAAGTTTGGGCACAGTACAAACTCCAGGTCTTGTAGTCAGCAGTCCAGTTCTTTGTTATGTGGTCTTCACCTTGAAACTTGTAGTCTGGACTTTTACTTAGTCCAGTAGCACATATCTACGGTCGTCACCATGTGCTCTCGCTTGATATCCATTTCATCCCTCCTTCCTTCCATTCTTTCTGTGCTTGCTCATATTCTCCTAAGGAGTGCAGCCAAATACCCAGGCTGCACCCCTGGGTATTAGCCCCTCAAGACAAGATGATACATACCATTCCTTTTTCCAGTTACCCCCATCTCTTGTTGAATTTCTTTTCCGTTGTAGATCTGGCTTTCTTATCTTCTATACTATCCAACATCCTGTCGTTGACATATTTTTCTAATTGACCCAAATTCTCCATTTCAGGTGAGATTGCAATGTCCGCCATTACGGTCTTATTTAAATTCTCTTTTACTGTTTAATGTATTTTCATATTTCTCTTTTTTTTTTTAACGTTTTAATTGTTTTATCTGTTTTTATTTTTGTTTATCTTCTAAGGATAAGGACTCCCTTACTCCCAGGTCTAATTATTTCTTTCCTTATTCCATTTCATTTCTCTTTTATTCTTTAAAACCAAACAAAAACGGCAGTTACTAAGAATTAAACAAAAATATATATATTTTAAAATGATGAAAACGCAATGTTTTTCTCTTTTTCCAAAACTAGAAACCTCAACTTTAAAATTATTTTTTTTAAATTAAAAAACTTTTGGAATTAAACATTTAAGACAGTAAGCAGCTGTGATATGACTGAATCTTTTGAGACCATTTTATTTCTAGTTCAAATTTAGGCACAGCCAGGAACAAAACCAGGGAAAAATATTTTATTTCAAAAAAATGGGAAAAACATGCAACGTGTTTTAGGCTTTATCAGGGTAGTGAGTCACACCATTCCATTTTAGGAGGTGTCCATGGTCTGTACAGACTCCTCCAGCAGCTCCAGGTCAATTGGAGTTACAGCCTTGGTCAGGACACCTGTAGTTCCCTGTTTGTACTTGTAGTCGCCGGTTCTACAAAGAGATACATGGAATAAAGATTTCCAATTAAAAAAAACAAAACCCCAGAGCTCATCGCTTCCATGTAACAAGTCTGTGCTGGCGCTCATTTAATACACATTTCATTTTTATTAGCACAACATGCCACTTCATCTAAAGCACACTGCCATGCACATTAGTTAGGCGAAGTCACACTAAGCAGGCCCAGTGGACCCAAATCAGAAATGTGGTTAGTAGTCCACTCAGGTAAAGGTGACAGACTGTTAGGCTTGGACTACAAAAAATGCACTCTGTATACTCACAGCTGTAAGGCTTCAAGCTCAGTGACTCTTCAAGCAGAACAAGACAACAATTCAGCGTCTGATCATCAAATGCTGCTTGTCCACATGTCCAATTTAACACAAGTGTACAAGTGCAGCAGCTAAATATCTTGAATTCTCAGGTCTCATAGTGACTCACAGTCCCAAATGACAATTTATTAAAGGAACAGAATTTTCACTGTTCTTTACAATCCATTTGACTTGTGTTGGTCAGACATGAAGCAGCAGCATCTGCTCTTACAACTGGCTGCATTTGAGTGCTCAACGCGAATTGTGTGACAACAACCTCAACTTTGAACTGAAAATCCCCCAAATATGAGACGTTTTAGTTCCCCAACACAAGAAACAACATGCCTCGAGTTTGCGTTCACCACGTAATCACAGTTAAGCACAGGGTATAAAATAAAATAATAATTCATTCGTTCATTTCAAAGGGATGGAGCCTTTCCAAATACCATCAGTCTATGACAATGTTAAAATGCAGATGGCAGCAATCACACATGCAGGACTAATGATTAATAACTCCAATAAGGTGACAAAAAACAAAACAAAAAGTGTCCTGGGTTTAAACAGTGACCAGAACTTGACAGCTGCCTCATAATGGATCCCCTCTGTGTGATGTCTGGGTGCAAGAACAGACATGGCTCTTTACAGAAGGACTGGCCACATTGATTGCAAACTCAAAACCAGCCAAGAGGTGATTAAAAAACTGATGACAATGCAATGTAGGAAGAACACTGGCAACCACCAGCTCGACTCCTCAGCCTCTTAGTAGAGACACTTATGGTATCAATTTGGAAATACTACATCACTGTGTTCTTAAGTTATCACATTGAGAAGATTTTCAGAAAACTTACTCTGACCTTGAGATCAAGGTCACAGATTCAAACTCGTCCAAGACTTTTGGCAGATGCACATAATCAATTTGAAGCGCCTACGTTATCACATTCACAAACTTAAGTGTCCACGCCGCCCACCTGCCTGGTGGGGTGAGGACAACACCCCATCAGTCTTTTACAGCCGAGGGGTAAAAATTTGTAGTGGCCTGTTAAGGAGTACGTTTAGCAGAAGAAAGTTGTGTGAAATTTTTTACAAGTTGTTCATTTAGATACTTGTAAGGCTGCTTTTAGGGTCACAGCTTACCCCCTTAGTATGAGGAAAATAAACTTTGTGTCACTTCCTTCAGGCTGAGCAGGAGTTGGGGAGACAGAATCTGTAGTTATATTTAAAAACCAGAATTCAGAATTAACTCATCTGTTTCTGGGACTGAAAACTCCCAGAAAAACATTTCCATCAGCTCTGGATTATCCAACTCACGTCATCATGGTAACAACCTCAGGAAGGGATGAAATTCAGATGCTAATTCAAAAGCTAAACTATCGTTGCTGAAGCATTATCGTTCTTACCTGACACCTTTCTTGTTGGCCTCATCATGTGGTCTGATGTAGTTCACTTTGTTCTTGGTGATGACACACAGGTCGATGTTGCTGCCAGAGCCCAAATCATTAAAGATGCCTGCAGCAATGGCATCACGCACAAGCTGCTTGGCTGCATCCTCCTTTGGAAACAATTTTTTTTTTAAAAAATTAAAAATTACATCATCACATTTTTTTTTTTTTAAATCTGCAGGTAGCATGTTGTGTCTATGTGAACTACTTGTCTGACCATGTCTTAACCTTTATTTTAGTATAATGGTCTGTAAAACATTGGGAAAGAGTTCAGTACTGTGTTTCCATTTGAAAGTGATTAACAAAATCTTCCTCCACTGTTATTTTTTTTTAATGTCACATGTGGTTACACGTAGTTTCATTTCTTTAAAATAGAATACGTGGCAAATCCTTCAGGTATTACACTCTTCTTTGGAACCTGCTCCCAGTTTGGGACATAATCTCTACTTTTAAGATTAAGTTTAGGCTGCTAACGTACTTGCATTTAAATGTCATTACTGCATGTTAGTTTCTGTTTTGTCCTTGTCTTTGCACTTTTTTCACCCTCTTCCCTTTCAGTGACCGATGGCTGCTGGAACCTTCCCAACATGACTCTTCTGGTGGTTTCTTCACATTAAAAAGGGAGTTCTTTGTTCCCACTGTCACCAAGTGCACCTCATAGTCTTAATGTTGAGGTTTTCTCTCTAATACTGTAGGATCTTTAGTTTACAATATCAAGTACCTTGAGGTGAGTCCTGTTGTGAACTGGTGATATATAAATAGAATTAATTAAACTGAATAAAATACACAAGTGGCAGAATCACCTCCATGTCAGGCTTGTAACGGTCCTCAAACACTGCCATGGCAGCTAGGGACCCGGAACCTGTAGGGGAAAAAAAAATGTACATTACTAAGGTGCCAACTGCCATAATTAACCGAGTCAGAAAACATGACAAACAGAACACATTACCACTATAACTCATCTCCAGTCACCTGACACGACTCTACATTAAACACCATTAATCATGACTAAGAATCAATTCTGTCGGCATGAACCAGGTCACAGACCTATATTCATTCTTTTAAATGTGTAGGATCAGACCCTCATATAATCCTACTTCAAATACACCAAATTATTCCTAAATGAGTGAAAACAACTTTCCCAGTGAAAAGGTGAACAAGCTGGGTAACAGAAAGAAATGTGAAACCGTTTTATCCAGACTGCAACACCTCCTGACAGAAATTTAAATTTGTGAATTATCATTTTTATTTCATTTATGTTTTGCAATTTATGTTGGTCCGTCTATTTTAGTAGAAACATTTGTGACATTTTACAGGAAAATACCAGGATATATACATTTAAGACTATCAAACTAAAAATATCAATGTTTGATGTTTGGTTCATGTTGCCACTGTTGGTTTTACACAAATCCAACGACACATAAAGCTGGAGCTTATACATGAGAGGCATATAGCAGTGTGTGGCACTGACCCATAGTAACATAGGGCAACTTGTCAGTGGAGCCGTGAGGGTAGATGCTGTAAAGATGAGGGCCATTGCAGTCTACTCCACCCAGGACCAGGGCAGCACCAATGTAACCCTGGTACCTACAAACACAATCACATATACCATTTTCTTTTTTTATATAAACTTTTAACAAGAGCAGAAATATGCAATGTAATTTGTTCCTCACTTTCTTTAGGACTACTATTACATGACAATACTGAGTTACAGAGAAGGAAGCGTATACCTGAACAGCATCTGTTTGAGCATGCGGTTGGCGGTGGCAACACGTGGCAGCCTGCCTGTGGAGAGGGAGTGCAACTCCAGGTTGGAGGAGATAAGCTGAGTGGTCATCTCTGTGTCTGCAGCTGTTCCTGCCCCACAGCAGCTGGACAATAATGCAGTTGCACCAGAATCAATGAGACATTAATTTAAAAAATAAATAAATAGGGATATTTTCTCAAAGCTTTGTGTGTACGTATAAGTATAAAATCTAGATTTAAAAGAAGAAGAAAAAATCACAAAGCTCAAAAACCTGTTACTTACTAAATGTTTGGGGATATGTAGTGGATCTTGGAGCAGTTCTTGTCTGCTACTATCATTCCCTCAGTGGCTCGTGTGTCAGCTCCAAGGACAACTCCATCCTTCACGAAAAAAACACAACACAACATTCAAACTCTAAAGAGCCACTCTGAAACACTGCTGGCTTTAGTGCTATTCCGCAAAGGTAAATAATAATTTAATACTTTGTTTCTGAACCCAAGTATCTTATAGTACGAGTATACCAATTCTGCAGAAGACTAAATTCTGATTAACTGTTTAATTCTTTAACAGTCAACAGTTTTTCATTATTGTAATACTTTGTTTAAATCTATTGAAAGCAAACTTTAAAAAAATAAGTACCCTATGTTTATATGCACTCAACAATAACCCTGTCAGTGCGCCCCAGGGCAGCTGTGGCTACAATGTAGCTTGCCATCACCAGTGTGTGAATGTGTGTGTGAATGGGTGAATGACTGAATGTAGTGTAAAGCGCTTTGGGGTCCATGGACTAAATAAAGCGCTATACAAATACAGGCCATTTACAACACACTCGCTCCTAACTGACCAATGTGCAGCAGCCTGGTTTTGGTAGCTCACCTTAAAGACAACACCGCAGATTGTGGTTCCTGTTTTTCGAGCAGCAGGGACGCTGCAACCCACTTTGCTAGCTTCAATTTCCAAAACTGCATTTCTGTGAAGAAAAAATATTACTGGTATTACCTAACACGACTGCACAGCTACACAAACACAATTGTGTTCATATGTCATCTATTGAACATTTTTTACTTTCTACTGAAGCAGCCTTGCATCACAGTCAAAAGTTCAAAATATTCTTTACTTACATTGCCAATAAGCAAATAATACAAACATAAAAAAGCTTTGGTTTAGAATAGCACTCACAATGACAATAACAGAGCTCAGTTTTGTTTTTTGTCTCACATGTTTTTGAATTTCCAGAGCAAGATGGCTAGTTTTAATACATTTTCTTTAATGAGTCGCCTTTATCAGGGGAACGTTTAAAGAGCACATAGGTTTTAGAATATTAGTTCAGTTAGTTTTGCATTTCTATTTTATGTCAGTTAGGCAAAAAGTTTTTCATATTTATATTATAACACAACAATTTATATCATAACACGATATAATATAAGGGTATATTATGTAATTATTATATTATAACATAACCATGTTATAACTTGTTTCAGTCCACTTTTCATGTCAATAACTGAATTGGGGGTCCGCTTCGTGTTTTTATCGTTTTAAATATTTTTTCTTTAGCCCATTTTGAATATTTATTTTAAATTCAGTTGCGTTTTAATTTGTTTATTGAGTACAAGATCCTGACTGCGAGTCGCTGGAAGCAGGTGAAGGAAGGGACTGCCGAATGTTGACTGGTTGACAAGTGTGCCGGAATAGAGCATAGTGATCGCGGAGTTGATCGTGAATGACCCCGAAAAAAACGTCAAAGATAAAAAAGAAGAAAAGAATGAAAAGGACAGAGTGTGAACACTTTTTGACACTCAGTTCCACTTCAGCTCTTTATATGTTACGACCCAACAAGAGCGGACAGACACTGTCTATCCACACTTCATATTTAATTTAGCCAATTTTGCAATATGGTTTCAGTTAATCTTCATACTATTTCAGACGTCTCGTTTTTAATTTGGATGCGAGTTCGTGTTTTTTTCACAACTAGCTAACCATAATCCCCTGATTGGCTAGGCTAGGCGGGGGGTTCGGGTTCCTAAATAAAAACTGCCAGGACCTGTTTTATTTTACCTAACCTAACGAAGTTCAGACTGTTTTTTTTTTTTTTTTTTAAACGAAATGACTTCACTGCAACATATATAAAAACACACGCAAAACCCACTATGAACAGCAAAGCCTGTCGTGGTTTTAAACATGAGCGGCATGTGAATCGTTAATACTAACATGGGGGAAAAGCCTGAGTCACTGTGTGGAAGCCGAGTTAGCATCACTGGGAAAGCCAAACGAAAAGGCGACAAACCTAAGCGGCGTCCACATTTAAACAGTGGCATCTATTAAACTCAATGATGTACTTCCTCTGCTCTAATTTTCATTCGCGGAAAAACGCTCACCTTTTACAGTTGTCGAAACTGAAACCCCCGAAAGCTGGCCGGACTGCTGTCAGTGTCGCCATCTTAGTGAATGAATGCTGTATTTCCGGGAAGTAAAGGAAGTTGGTCTATATGTTATGGGGACCATATTGCGGTATGGCAAGCCAGAAGAGCCAAACATCGGCACCGAGTGGCGTTTTGAATGCCCCCACTTGAGTGGCAAAAAAACAAAAACGTACCACTGCTCAAATTATCTCAAGTCCTAGAAGTAAAAAGGCAAACTTAAGTTTCACATTCTTCTTTTATTAGAAATAATCGGATTATTATGATTTGTGTGGCATCAAATTTGATGCAGAGCAGCTGATTGTTCTGTAAATAGTTTATTTAATGTTTATTTAAAAAACGCCTTGGCTGCATTTTTAGGTAAACAGCTGCAAAAAACTTTGTTGTTTGCATAACTCAGTTACCTTTTTGAAGAAGTAACTATATAATTAATTGCCCAACATTGGTCATTATATACTGTATTTTGCATACAGAGAGTTACAGGACTCTGTCCCAGACCCTAGACTCATACTCATAATATAAGTCAGAGCTTTATTATAAAAAAAAAAAAAAGAAGAAAGTTTTGTTTTCAAAATTGGAGTTCAAGTTAACAATAGTGTTAACATACTACACAGGTCATGAACAAGATTCTTTTAAAATTTTCATTGTAAGTGGGCTAAAGCAGTTAATTAAAAGTAGTCCGACATAAATGTAAATGCTGTAATTTGATTATTTTAATAAACCATGTAACTTGGATGGATTCGATGCTGGCGTGACCACAGTGCACCAGGGCCGTGCAGAGACGTTTAAAGGGGCGGGTGCTCAAAGTTAAAAAGGGGCACATTGAACCAGGCTGAATAACAACAACAAACATTCATCAAGAATCTAATATGGGCAACAAGTAAAGCAAACGTAGCCTATGTTTTACCTGATGGGTACAATGTTGCTGTTGAGGGGTTGCTGCTGCTCCTGCTGCTGATAGTGCTGGAGGGCGGGGCTGTGTTGATCTGAGACTGTAGACATTAAAAAGTCCATAGGAGAGATGGTAGCTGATTAAACAAGTGTCATGAGATAATAACAAAATGCAAAGACTGGTGACAGCGCTTGGAACCATAAGGCAACAAAAAACTGTGAGAAATAAATTAGGCTCTGCCTGTGATTCACTCTTTGCTTCTCTTCTTCCTTCCATCCCATCATTTCATATATCACTCTCCACTTGCTGTCTATCTGAGAACAAGGCACAACTTGTTATTGCAATAAACTATAATCTAATTATCCACACCTAACAACTCTTGCACTTAATCTATAATAAAATGATGACAGAAAAATGTTATAGCACTGCCTTTAGTAGCCTCACACAGCTCCTACTGTTTCCTCCTCATGTCCTTACCAGGCATGTCTGGACAATGTTATATCATGAGTAATAATTTAAAATAATCCATATACATAAAACACACACATGCACGCACACAGTGAAATTTTAGACCTTCTTCAGAATACTGTATATACTATGGGCATCCTTACATTATTATTTATTACTAGAGCTACAATAATAAAGCAATGAGGAGGGGGAAGTAATAAATATGAAATAATGTCATTATGATGATTCCATTTGTTTCACTATCCACTCTGTGCAGGGCAAAGCTTATTTTTACTGCTGTAAAATCCTAATTTTGTCTTATTTAAAATATAAATCTAATATAATCTGCTTCTTAATGTATGTTCTTTAAAATACAGTGTGTGTTTTTTAATATATTATAATTATAATAATGCATAATTATGTGGACATGCATATTAGATCATTTTTAGTGAAATATAATCCCTCCAGAAAGGCAGGAAAAGCCCTGTAACTTGCTTTAAAACTAAATATGTTTCTAAATACTTTAAAACTAAATATGTTCCCTAAAACGGTGACAGAGCTACAGACCCATGACAGCCTTACACAGGTAGCCAGCAGCTGTGACCAGCACTACTTGTGCAGTTAATAAAAGGACAGGTAATGTTTGTCGCGCTGTTGCACAGCTCGTTTGTTTCAGTTCATCAGTTGCAACAAGACAGCTTACCAACGTGTACAAAATAAGCTAATACTCCTGGGTGCTATACACTACAGTGTACGCTGTACACCTACTTACTGGTTTTGTCGCATCAGTCTGTGTCTCTGAGTTAACTTGTGTTTCTCCTACAGCTCCGGACCGGAAAAAATGCGCGTGCTCTTTGTGAGCTCGTTCCCGGCTCGTAACCAGCGCGTTCTGCCGTCAAGGGCGATCATTGGTTAAATGTGATCATGTGACTGATGCAAGCCAGATCCTTTTATTTACTTACTGAGACTGCAGCGTGTTGTGCGCTCTGCTGAGAAGGTGATTGGCTGTAGACTCCCATCTTTGCAGGACCTGTACACCTCCAGGACACTGCGGCGTGCAGCTCGGATCTCAGCTGACCCTTCTCACCCTGGACACAGTCTGTTTGACCTGCTCCCCTCAGGCAGGAGGCTCCGGTCCATTCGCACCAGAACCTCTCGCCATAAGAACAGTTTCTTCCCCTCTGCTGTTGGACACATGAACAATAAACGTACGACTGTCCCCACCACTAACTCATGACCCTACGCTGTGTTCACTGCATGATTCCATGTTTTGGCACTGATCACCACCTGCACTCATGTATATATCTTTCTACGTAGCACTTTTAATTCTTATTCTCATGTATATATCTCATGTATATCTCATGCATATATCTTTCTACGTAGCACTTTTAATTCTTATTCTTACTTTTATTTTTTTCATGTCTATTTAAGCGCAATTTATGACAGCATGTTTTCACTGAAGCACCGCAGCAATTTCCTAATGTTGTAAACCTGCTCAACATTTGGCAATAAAACCCATTCTGATTCTGATTCTGATTTAGCAAAACTGTGATTAATAGTTAAATATTATTGTTGAGGGGCACAGACAGGACTCCGCACGCACACACACTAAAATTTTTTTAAAAAGTTGCCTCAACAAAAGGGCACTTTGGGCACCCATCAGGAAAGGGGCGGGGCCCCTCTAGCCCCCCTCTGCACGTGCCTGCAGTGCACACATCTGCTGTTGCTCACAAGAGACCGCTCAGGGAGTTTGTATGTTCGCTCATACACATGAAAAAATAGAGGGAGCATTGATGTGGACATGTGACATGATCTGTTATTTATGGAGCGATACAAATGCTTTAATAACGAAGAACATTAAAACAATACTGTTGGCCACATGTCGGCAAAATTAGTGGTGTTAGTACTTAACGCGGTTCAGGTTCTACTTGGTTTTAAAGCCTTTAAAATATACGGCGTTCAATGGTTAACTTTAATCTTACAGAGAATGTGAAGAGTTTTTCGACAATTAAAGTCAGTGTTATATCCACAAACAGAACAAGCTGAAATGCAGACAGGTTGTGAATGCTGCCTGGTTTTCAGTCCCGAATATACACGGTACAACCAGGATTCATAGTACTGTTAATGTTAGCTCGATTACTGCGCTGGCTCGGTTCCGTGGTGTCAAGCCAAACGGACTTTAACGTTTGTTTTAACGAGCTGATGGTTTACTCCTTAAGCTAAAAGAAAGGTGCTTTTTTCATAGAAGTCAAACATGTGATCACCAGCTGGGATCTTATTTACTACTGCTAATAACACAAACAGAAAATACTCCTGTTACCGTTTTGTTATAGTCTATACACCTGAGACTGTCACCTTTCTGTCTGCCCTGCTCTTTTCCCTTCTCTCTCTCATTGTTTCATAAAAGCATGAACATGTATTTATAAGTTACACTTGTGTTTGAATCCTGCAGCTTATCATACATTCGATTTCCATGTGTGAGAACTTCAAGTGTTCTGAGTCAGGATAGACTGAGGGACCCACTGCTGCACATCACCGTTCCTGAGAACTTTCACAAAATACACTCTACAGTTTATTACTGTAACTGATTTTAATTCAGATCAGTTCAGCTTAAATTTATTTCTTATATTTCACATATTGTTGATTCTTCTAAA
Organism: Maylandia zebra; assembly: GCF_041146795.1. NCBI lineage: Eukaryota > Metazoa > Chordata > Actinopteri > Cichliformes > Cichlidae > Maylandia > Maylandia zebra. The sequence goes on along the minus strand of NC_135173.1, from coordinate 58,710,843 downwards.
TGAGTTAAATACTGCTTTTTGAAGGTTTGAGATCAAACCTCAAACAGCTTGAAATATCTCACTTTGTTTATAAAACAAAAAGATAAACAAATGGTGCAGTATACCATTTTTTTTTTTAAATATGTACTACTATATTTCAGTTCATGAAATGGTTAAAAATGTGACTTGAAGACAAAGAGGTTAAAGCAGTAGGTTCCCAACAGGCATTTTTTTTTTATTTTTCATAGGAAAAGCAAAAGAAAAAGCAAAAAATTACTATAAAGCGACAGTAACTAAACAAATAAAAGAAAGAAGCAACAGTACATGTTAACATAATTCTTCAGAGTATATTCAAGTTGAAAATCATCACTTTATGATAGAAAATAAATATTTTCAACTTGTTTTCACTCCTCCATGCTAGCTGAAAAAGGAGGCTGGAGTGAAGTAACAGTGGAACAATCAGTCCCTCATGCACAGGGAACAGTATGAACCATCTAGGTTTCAGCATGCAGATGTCTACTAGTGCACAAAACTACAATCAGAACACCGTCTACATGCTAAAATCAATTCAACTCTCATTCACTGAAAGGACTTTACAGATCTGAGGCAGGGATCTGAGGCAGCGTTACCCTTTAAGTACTTCAATTTTTTTACTTTTCAAAAATAAATTGTTGTTGACCTTCACCAACCTGTCAGCTCTTTGGGTCCTTCTACTATCCAGACTTCACACTTACAGGTTTTCCATGTTCCACTTCTGAACACACTTGTGGGACCATAAAAAGCCTGTGAGTACAGAATGTTAATGCAGAAATCCAGCAGATCCTTTCAAACGTCCCCAAAAGCCCTAAAAAGTCATGGCTGCTTACTGCTCTCTATTTAAATGTTTGGCAATTCCTCTGACGCACAGATACATACAAAGGTGCATTATGACAAAGAATTGGGTCTGAACATCCATAAGTAAAAAAATAAAATGAAAACAAACAAACGACAACAAAAAGACAACCCAAACATGGCTTGGTTGTCTTATAGCAATATAGATATTGAAAATTAAGGTGAATGGTAGAATGCTTTCAAATTAGAGGAAACACCTCAAGCGGTCAACCCAAAGACAGACATTCAGATTTTTTAGCCAGGTTGAAACAGGCGAAATCTCACTTGACTCGTATTAATATGATTATTAATAAACGGTTTCTTTGGAAAAGTCTGAAACCATAAAAACCATCATCTCTTGGCTATTTTTCTGTTGGGATCTATTCAAAAAACAGATAACATTCTTCTGCTGAAGGACTAATGGACTGACTGATCTTTCCATCTCCATAGTACATCAAGTCTCAGAAATCCAAATGTAGGCCATGTGACAGAAATGCTGACATGCCTTATTAAAAAGGGAAAAACACAGTGTAATACTAATATCTAAGTAAGACAACTGCTGCTGTAGATGATATTAGTTCCCTGTTAGAAACATGAAGATGTTCCACTTGTCCAAGTACATAAAGCTGTTCAGATCAGGTTGTCATTTCAGTAACCATTCACATAAATAAACTCAATACCATGTGCATTGACCTAATGTGAGCATCACTGTGTGTGTGTGTGTGTGTCTCAGACATCTGAATCAGTTCCTCTAGAGTAAACATTTGATACTTAGCAGTATGCTGCTGCCATGAGCAGAGTGAAACATATTGGTGGTGGAGTCCATGTGTGCTGAGGAATGCGGTGTCCTTAATCACAGGCTGCCGCAGAACTGACCATACATACGTCTGTGTTCACGCTCGTCCAGATGCTACGTTGATGCTTTAAGGATGACTTATGTCCTTAGTTGTTTTAACGAGTAACAGGAGCCTCCTGACCAGCTTCACATTGCCTTCTACCAAGAGGGGGCGGTGTTGGCCAGTCGTCTCATACGCCTACAAAAACAGTTTATTTGAAGAAGAATTCTTTAAAAACTGTAGGAATGATCAGAGATTTTACAAGCCTGATAACCCAGTACAAAGTATGATTTGGTCAAACTAAAAAAAGACATGCATACGTTCTAGTGCCACAATACATACACACTGATCTTAATTATTGAGATGACACCATTAAACAATCAGTAAATTATTGTAAAGAAGGTTCAATGCCTGGCTCTTCCAGTCTGCAAGATACTGCAAGAGTGTGAATGTTAGATAGAAAGCACGTCAGTGTATGCTTGTATGCATGAATGACTGATGCATGTTGCATTAAGTGCTCAGAGTAGAAAAGCAGCATATAGGAACTTATAAGGAGTTCCTTTTATATACTGGCCCAAACTATGTAAATATTAATAGTTAAAACCACTCCCATTGCAAGGAAATTAAAATTCACAATGACTATATCATCCATATCATGTCTTAGATGATGCAAGAATTATGGCTTCTGAAAAAAGAGGTTTCAAAACACTACTGTGTAAATGACTCTACACTACTGATTATAGATTATTTCATGAGAAAAAACCCCCATTTAAATTAATATGTAAGGATGGACAGACAAGTCAAAAACAATGCATCCAGCCAAGGCTGCCCAAGGTGTGGAATACTGAAAATGGTGGCTAGAGCCTTCCATTACTTCAATGATGGAATAAGAGGAATAATGAAGCTTTTATGAAGAGCGTGAGACGGGTGAGATGCACTGTTGTTAAAGATCAGAGATTTTTAGAACGTCTCTGCAGGGAAACATTGTTAGGCTGATTTTGATATTGCACTATTAACACTCAGAGTTGAACCCGTTCTGCTCAGCTGCTCTGAAAATAAAGCCTCGATATTACATTTCATCATGAGTTCATCAACCATGTTCTGAAGCGTAGACTAATTAACATGTACAACATGTACACTTTGAATTTGTGACTCTGCCCATTTATGGGATCCTTTTTTTTTTTTTTTTAATTACTAACCTATTTAGTGGCACCATATGACTGTCAGTCTGATAAAAGTCAATGGAGCAGATAATAACTATATTAAATGCATCTGACTGTGTCACCTTGTGTTTCTGTCTTGGTCTCTGATCTTCTTCTCCATTTCCGCATCTGTCAGGGTCTCCAACAGGGGGCACCACTGGTCTGCATCACCTGTGTTGCGAATGGCAATCTCTACTGTGGGTAGTGGGTTCTCACTGGACACATTCCAAGTATGAGAGTAACAAATGAGTGCACCATAACACACCAAGATTCACAGTCATTCTCAAAGGCTTATTACAGTGACTTACCTGAAAGCATAGGTCCTCTGGTGCCAGCTGAGCTGACCACGGATGCTGTAGGCAATAGTGGTGACAAACTCCCCGCCGAGACCCAGCTCAGAGCACAGCTTCAATGCAAATGACTCTGGAGAGTTCTCCCTCTCTGACATGTCCCACTCAAACTGGTCCACCAGAGAGATGTTCCCTACATGGATGTTCAGCTGTGGGACATATGAAATTTTCATATACCAACCTATTATAGACGTATTTCTGTTCAACACTGCCAAGATTTGTTTACATTATACATGCTTCCCTTAGGCAGGCATTTTCATTGCTATGCAGATGATACACAGGTCTATCTATCCATGAAGCCAGATGAGACAACAAATAGCTTAACTGCAGGAATAGACAAAGACCTGGATGACCTCTAATTTCCTGCTTCTAAATTCAGATAAAACTGAGATAATTGTACTCAGCCTTAATCTTAATCTTAGAAATATGTTATCTAAATAGATGCTTGTGCACGATGGCATTATCTTGACCTCCAGTAACACTGTAAGGAATCTTGGAGTCATTTTGATCAGGATATGTCCTTCAATATGCTTTTTAGTTACTATTAATCCTTTCAGTGCAATTTTTGTCCTGTCATGACCCCCCACTGGTCTTTACAGAGCCCACTGTTGTGCTTGGCCAAAGGGGGGTCATTTGATTGCTTTGGCATGCATACTGCATTATTATGGGGTCTTTGCCTTACAATATAAAGTACCTTGATGTAACTGCTATGATTTGGTGCTGTATAAATAAAATTGAATTAAATCAAATCAGGTTAAGATATACATCATTGATCATGGCTGATGAGCTTGTCTAAAATAATTTAAAATTTTCTTGCTAGACATGTCATTTCTTGACTTCCTGTTAAAATTGTTACTTCGGTGCAGCACCTACCTTGATGATGACTCTCTGGTCCGCCTGGTCTTCTAAGAGACTGTCAGTGGGGTAAGACTCAATCTGCTGACGAATAGCTGATGCGATGGCTGGGACAAAAGCCAGAGGATTCAAGTCGAGGTCATCACACAAAATCTCAGCAAACATCTCTGGGGTCATAAGTTTTTCTAAGGAAAAAGCAGGTAATTAAACACAAAATAGCACCAGATGTTGCAGATATTTTCAAAGTAGTAGACGTGTATAAGTACCATTCATATTCCATGTGAAGGTATCCCGCAGTTTCTGCCCATCTATCTCCATGTCTAGACGAACAGGGACCAGTGCCTCTATCTGGGCTGCATTCTCATGGATTACTGCAGGGTCGTGGTCATCAAAACTAAGTGAGATGCATACAATCTGATGTTGCATTATTCTTGTTTTACTCAAAATGGTCAACACTAATCCAAATTAAAATTCCACACAGAGCTCACATATCACTTTCTCAAGGTCATAGATACAATTCAGACCTTTCTCCGCTGTGCCCTAAATGTAAAATAGAGATGGGCAACCTCACGCATTGTCTATGGTCCTGCAGGAAAATACAACAATTTTGGTTCGTTATAAAATGTGAACTGGATAAGATCTTCTCTACTGACACTGAATGCAATTCATTGTGCATGCTACTCGGAGCAGCGAATGACAAAAATCAGAGGGAAGTTTGGAAAGCAGCTTTACAGGCTGCTAACGTTCTATGCAAGGAAATGTGTCCTTTTGAACTGGATCATGGGCACGGGCCCATCTAAGACTCAATGGCAGCAAAAGGTACTGGAATATGTGTTGTAAGACTTCCTAACATGCAAGTTACATAGTAGGGACCATAGGTTTCATAAAATATGGGACCTATTTATGCTGTATGCCAGTTTGGATATTGCTGCCATTTTCTCACGGGCCCTGGTATAATATAAGCATGCCAATGCTACTTTACATATGACTATTGCTAACTCTATCTCATAATCAAAGTATATGGATTTTCTATTTATTTACTTGTATTCTCATTCTGTTATGTTGGTTTTGTTTGTTTCATAAGTTTCAGGTATGTAGTAACATGACTTTGTAACATTCACATTCTGATGAGGACACTGGGAGCAAGGATACTTGCCAAATGATACTTTGGCATCCATGCTAGAGCAGCCAAGAATTGAATCAACAACCTTCCAACTGGCAGATGACCTGCTCAACTGCCTGAGCCACAGCCACCCTAGTGTCACCAATGCCATCTACCAAGAGCTGAGCAAATTACTGAATAAAAGTGAAATTACTGAAGGGAAAACTACTAGACTATGTACAAAAAAAGACTATCCAAATGAGCAAGTGAGTAAAGACAATCAATGTTGTTGATATAAAAAGTAAACAACTGATGGAGACTGTGTGGGATCTTGAAAACTGAGGTAGCTGTTCTCTAAATAAATGTGAGCAGGATTCATCAAGAGTGGCTTTACTACAAGCAAATCCAGAAAGACCTGAAACAGATATGTAACAGCTGGCCAATAGAATAAGTAGAACAACACAAAACATTTACTGTCAGATGGTGATTGATCCAAATATTAATTTTTAATATTATATTCATTTCTGTCACTTAAATTGGCAGGAATATTTTGTGTTGGCCCCAGGGTAGCTGCCAAACAGCCCTGACTGCTCAAGGCATCAGCTCCACTAGACCCTTGAAGGTGTGCTCTGGTATTTGGCACCAAGATGTTAGCAAGAGATTTATTGAGTTTGTAAGCTGTGTGGGGCCTGCGTGGATCAGACTTGTTTGTCCAGCACATCCCACATATGCTGATTGCTGTCCATCTTGACATTACTCGGCTGAAAGAGGCCACAGCCATCAGCAAATACCATTTCCGTGACAGGATCTACATGGTCTGCAACAATGCTTAGGTAGGTGGTACATGTGAAAGTAACATCCACATGGATGGCAGGACTCAAGATTTCCAAGCAGATCATTGTCCAAAGCATCATATTGCCTCCATGGGCTCACCTTCTTCCCGTAGTGCATCCTGGTGCTAGGTGTTTCCCAGGTAAGATGCACACTCATCTAGTGTAATGTAAAAAAACATGTAGTTAATCAGACCAGGCCACCTTCTTCCATTGCTCTGTGATCAAGTTCTGATGCTCACACACCCATTATTGGTGCTCTTGGTAGTTGACATGGGCATCCTGGCTGATCTGAATGCTATGCAGCCCCATATACAACAAAGTGTGGGACACTGTGTACCTTTCTATCAAAACCAGCATTAAATTTTTTCAGATATTTGATTTACTGTTGTTAATCAAACTGTCTGTTGGACTGAACCACATGGCCCAGCTTTCTCTCTCCATATGCATCAAGGAGCTTTAATGACTCTGTCACTGGTTCATCACTGGTCCTTCCTTAGACACAGACCACTGCAGACTGGGAACACCCCACAAGAGCTGCAGTTATGTAGATGCTCTCACCTAGTCTTCTAGCCATCATAATTTGGCTAGCCAAGCCACCAAACTTGTTGAAAGACACTTGCCCATTTTAAGGACAAATCGTTCACTCGCTCCCACCCACTAACAGGTGCCACGGCAAAGAGTGTTATTCACTTCACATGTCAGTGATCACATTGATATGCCTGATTTCTGTATGTACTACAAACTATGCTGAGAAGTTCAGAAACAATGTAGTAAATTCTACTAGATAAGCTATGAAATATGATCATTTTAATGGTCATTGATGAGTTGTAGTTGCTGACAAATGAATAAAGAATGATGCGTTCATTTTTTTAAGGCCCAGGATTGTGCTGTTGAATTATATTACATGATGGTGTGTCATTGCGAACCTTAACTCTGACATGAACAAGCAGAATACATACAGTAGTAATAAGTCCACAAAACACATGAGAATGGGAACAAACAGCTTCCATACCAAAGAGGGAAGGTCCTCTTCTTGTCACGGCCCATTCGGTTCCGGTTGATGGTGGTGGAGCAAGGCACAGCATCCAGATGGTGAGAGCTGTTGGGCAGTGTGGGAACCCACTGACTACTTCTCTTTGCCTTTTGCTCCCTTTACAAGAAGAATAAACAAACATCTTCTGTCTCAACAATGATCAGCAATAAGGGATTTCATCACTTAGAATTACAGACTTATCAAAGCTCTCTTGAAGCTTTGCTAAAATGTAAAAAAACAAAACAAAAAACTCCATTCATCTATGCAACCAACAAAACTGAGTCATGAGTTGATGTCATCGTATAACTGGGGTCTGCATTCATCAGCAGATTACCTGAGGTAAGCAGGGGGCTCTGTGTTGATAGACACTGCTTTGTATTTCTCATCATTTCCATCAAAGATCTCTTCACACTCTGAAGCCTTCAGCAGAGTAACACTGGTGGCTGTAAATGAACAATCGTCCAGAGAACAAAGACACAGTAGCTTTAGCTTTTTTTGGGGGGCAATATTTGTTTGCAGCAAGAAGTTCAGCTCAACACCAAAATTAAAGACATTTCCTATAAATTTTACTTTAAAAAGGAAAAAGTTTTTACTATTGCACTTTAATTAAAAAATATTAAAGTACACAAGTAATATTGTATACTTTTTGTTCTTACTGTTTTTTTAATTTTTTGTAAGTACACAATATTAAAAGGATTTATTTTATTTCAGTTACAGGAAATGTTTTTGGATTTTTTAAGTTTACTTTTAGTCATCTGTAACAACACTGACAGTCACATCAATCTGTAAAGGTAAAGTCTCAAGATACATGATGTAATTGATAGTCCAGTAATAAACTCAGGCATAATATTGTTTAAATACTTGAAATGTTTGCAGTTTTTGCCATCTACGGACTTAACTCGTTTTTTGAAGGTAAATGTACTTTTTTATTTCTGCACAGCTGAGTGTATTGCTTACATTTCTCCATATCATTTTGAGTAATTGATTGAAAGTAGGACTTTAGTATTTTTTTGTTGTGGTAGTGTCCGGGGTTTTCTCAAACTGCCTTCATGTCTGCAGAAGATTTTGTGGATAGGAAATTCTATACAACCCTGGGAGTAGTCCAAATCATGTTAGTATCCACAGTAACCCCTTACCCTGCACACATACAAAAAGCCACTCACCATGTGACGATGCTACAATTTTCTTTCTCTCCTCCACAGAGGCCAGCCTCCTCCATAAAGATGGATATCTTTTATAAAGGGAGCCTCTGAACATCCGCAGATAGTTTCCAACCTTGAACAGCAAAGTGCATGTGTTTTTCCAATCCACAGTGAAACAAATGTTAAAAACAAAGAACCAAAGAAACAGATAACAGCACCTGTCATAACTGCAGTTCTATCAAAAGGACCATTTCATTTTTTGTTTATAGTGATTTAGCTGTAATTGTTCTTCCGTGTTCTTAAATGCAGATCCAACTACTGCTTTCTGCTGGCTAGATGATGCTAGCATGCTAACGAGCGCCACTGATGCCTCAATAAACAAAGAAGCATGTGTACACTCAGTCAAACAAGCTGCTACCAAAGCTCTAATTGTGCCATTCAAAACCAGTAAAAACTAACCTCAGCTTCTGCCGTTTTGCTGTTACTTCGTATTCCCTACGTAACTTGGGTTACTGCAGTTAGTTGAAATGGGTTATGTTAAAATAAAGTAAGACTGGAAAAAAATATCTTTCTGCTTTGTGTAACATGCTTAAGTGACGCAGCTTGAGCAGTCTGTCATTAGTATTAAGACCATTTTGATGTCACTTTTGCACTGTTCAAAAGGTAGTCAAAAGATATCAGTGTGACGCTATGAAGACACTGTGGACCCAAATCTCTCAGGAATGTTTCCAGTTCCTTGTTAAATATGTGAAACAGAACTAAATCAGTTGGGGATAGACTTTAGCCCAAACAAACTGGATAATCTGAAGAAAATGGATGTTGTCTTAACTATTAGCACACTAAAGATGCAAATCATTCATTAAGAAAAACAAATGTTTCCAAACCACCTTGCAAATGTTAATAAACATTAGGACTGCTTTTCATTGTCATGCCAACTAATTTGAAAGCTATCAAACATTTCAATCACTGTTTGTAGAAACAAAAGGAGCTGCACCAGTTGTAAGCATAGCACAGTCCTGGCTTTGAAATACCATCCAAAACTGTCTTATCTTGATCTGTCTTATTTCCAAACTAGTCTTCTGCTTTAAAAACGAAAAACAAAACACACACACACACACACACACACACACACACACACACACACTTTTTTCCCCAACCAGGTGTGAAAATAAACCCCGTTTCTCTTCTTGTAAGCAATAATGTGGACATAATGAGAGGATCAGACCCTTTAACCCGCACATGCATACAGTAATTTACCAAGAAGAAACTCCTAACAAGACAACACCAGGGCTAGAAGCTATAGCAGCTCATGACATTCCCTCCAAACAGCTGAGGTAGGATGTGACATTCGAAGGTGCCACAGCTCAGTATTGATGCCATGTTTTGAGCTACCGGTAACTGTCAATCAAATTTTAACCATTCTTTAAAAGATCAGCAGTGAGTCACAAAACATCCTAAGATCGGTGCCTCCAAAATGCTGCTGTGGTGAAAAATTTAACTGAACTCTGCAAAGAAGGTGATTACAAAAAATACCTTTAAGGTCTTCCAAACAGTGCTAGCCCGCACAGTGCAGTGGACAACTATACGTTTTTATTCACCTTTTTTTTTTTTTTTTTTTTTTTTAAACCAAGTGGGTTGTGTTTGTCGACTCAAGCAGTGCAAAAGTGACATCAAAACGGTCAGAATAATAATGGCAGACGGCTCAAGCTTAGTTGAAATGGGTTATGTTAAAATAAAGTAACTGCAGTAACCCAGTGGGGAATACCAAGTTACAGCAAAACGGCAGAAGCTGAGGTTAGTTTTTACTGGTTTTGAACGGCACAATTAGAGCTTTGGTAGCAGCTTGTTTGACTGACTACACCCCGCTCTTCGTTTCACATGCTTCTTTGTTTATTGAGGCATCAGTGGCGCTCGTTAGCATGCTAGCATCATCTAGCCAGCAGAAAGGATAACTGCAGCAAGCATAAGAGATTTAGGCCCCGAAAGTTTGTGTACAGACCGTCACATACCTCCGACCCCACCATGTAAAAGTCTCCATCTTGTTCGAGCTGAAATTTTACCGGCTTCTGGCCAAACGTTTTACTGAGAGCTAATTGCATCTTTACGCAGTCACTGCTAATTATTTGAGCAGCCTTTCTTCAGGTGCGTTCGCAGCCTGAGTTGAAAATGGGAAATCCGATATCGTCCCTTCAAATAGGTTTTGCTTACTCCAATTAGGAGCATGTCTGCTTACCAAGTATAAAACGACATGAAGATTATCTACAAAAAATTGAAAACTACAGCAATTTCTGTACCAGTCCCTATTTAGATGGATTAAATGAGGACATTCAAATTTGGAAGAATTTTTCCCGAAAAGTCTAAACGCTTCATGGGATACTACTCTCTTTCTGT